>NW_028317936.1:2047500-2100000 GCF_062004578.1 Staurois parvus | reverse complement strand
TTCTTTGTTTCTGTTATAAAAGTTTACAAATAAATAATTGTTCTTCATATATTTAGGCCAAGATGTATTCTGCTACATGTCTTTGGTGAAAATAACCCAAATTAGGATGTATTATTTAGTTTGTAGGAAAGTTATAGAGTTCACAAACTATTGTATAGATCTGAATATTGATCAATCCTGAAGTACTGACAGCCAATCTAATTTCTTGAGGTCCAAGAATGTCAGAACAGTACAGATATCCCCCAAATGACCCCTTTTTGCAGAGTAGACAGTCCGACGTACTTCATAAGAGGCATGGCGAGTTTTTTAAAGTTGTATTTTTTTTTGTCATAATTTTGCGGAAAATTAAAAAATTTAAAAAATTATTTTCACTTTTTTTCTTTTTACATACTGTCACCAGTGCAGTACAGCGTCATCATATAACTGGCATGGCAGTGAACAGGGACACTGACTGGTGACAGTATGGGAAAAAAAAAATAATATATATATATATATATTTTTAATTATTTTTAATTTTTTATTACATTTTTTTTAAGATTTTTTTTTTTCATATTTTACTATGACCAAAGTAGTACAATGTTACCATAGTAATCAGTATTTTTTTTTTTTTTTTTTTTTTTACACAATTTGCTTATAGCAAAGAATTACTTTGCTATAAGCAAGCATTTACCTGAATGACATCAATTCATTCAGGGTTTTTTTTTTGTTTTTTTTTGTTTTTTGTTTTTTTTGTGCTTAGCTGTGATTTGGCCACAGCTAATCACATGACATGTGCATGTGACCTGCTGTGACCATTCACAGCTAGGCACTAGTATACAATGGATGGCATGAATGAAGCCATCCATTGTATACAACTGTCATGTGACCTGCTGTGATTGGTCACAGCAGGTCACATGGTACCGGCAACAGGGGCCGGTACTCAGATCTGTCATCGACCGTGTCCGAGGTACACGGCCGGTGACAGATCGTGCCACTGCGCGGCTCTGCAACCGCACGAACTGCGCATGTGCGGGAGGACGCCAAATGGCGTATACCCCGGAAATCTACAGCATTTTTGTGGCCGCCAAATGGCTATAGGCCGGGCGGCTAATGGTTAATATGTAGTTAGTCCCCTTTGATACGGTAACATCCTCCACTCTTCTGAGAAGGCTTTTAACAACATTTCTCTGTGTGAAACTGTGCCCATTTGGCCAAAACAGTGTTTGTGAGGTCAGGTACTGATGTCGGATGAGAAGACCTGGCTCACAACAGGCGTTCCAATTCATCCAAAAGGTGTACAGTAGAGTTAAGGACAAGGTTCTGTGCAGATACTTGAGCGTGTTGGACATTCCATTCCATAACCATGGGCATTAATACATAGCTGGAATCCTTTGGGACTGTAACAGCCTTCGCTCTTCTTGGAAAGCTTTCCACAACATTTTGGAGCAGGCCTGTGGGAATTTGTTCCTATTTAGGTGCTGATGTTGAATGAGAAGGCCTGACTCACAATAGATGTTCCAATTCATCTCAAAGGTTTTCAATAGGGTTAAAGTTCATCTCTGATTGGGAGATGTTCCTCCACAGCAGAATAATCAAACCATGTCTTTATAGAGATGGCTGCGAGAATGGGGGCAGAGTCATGCTGGAGGAGAAAGGGGCCTTCACCAAACTGAAAGCACCAGATCTCAATAATTTAGAGGCTTGTCCTCATACTTTTGGTTGTATAGTTCTTTTTTATTTTTTATTTTTTGAAGGACTCCATACATTCATACCAAGCATGCTAGGTTTAAAGGTTGCCAATGGTAATGCCCTATAACAATGACCATGTAACCAGGTACTGCAGGGATGCTGAAATAACCTCTTGCTGCCCACGTAACGCATATGTTTGCCAGCAAAAATAGGTGGTCTTTAACACCCACACACCACAAATATGCTTCCATGGACAGCCAAGGTTTCTGTGATGAGACCATACTCTCCCAGAACAGTGATCAAGCTGTCATAGACAGTTTTTTGTTTTATGACCTGGAAAGCCTTGAAGCTCTGCTCCAATCAAGAGGAGAACCTCTCTCCCCCTGGTCCTCAGGTGTTGGGGTGCCGGCGTCCAAACGTTCAGCGGTATCGATATAACGCATCTGGAACGCCACTCTCCCAATCCTACATTCTCCCAATGTAGTGCTACTCCACTGACCACGCTCCCTGATGCATTTCACCTTGCCCAATGGGGCTTAGTCATAGAGATCTAAGTCCCATTGGGCCGAGAGAAATGCGTCAGAGACATGGTCAGTGAGGTAGTGCTGGCTGAGGCCACATGACATTTTACATGGGTCAGGTTGGGAGAGCAGTGTCCCGAATGCTTTATTAGACATCTGCAGTTCGTTTCATTCCGAATTGAAATTCGGACAAATTTTCCATTATTCAGATGTATCCAAATTCAGAATTACAATAGTAACGAATTTAAACGAATCTGAAATAACGAAATTAAATTTGTCCAAAATTTGAATCCAAAAACACCCTCGAAAACCAAATTCAAATTTGAAAACCAATTGGAATTTAAAAACAAATCTGAAAAACAGTTTGAATTTGAAAACAAGAATAGAATAAAATAGAACAGAAAATAAAGAAATAGAAAAGAATAGAACAGAATAGAAAAGAATAGAGGGGAAAAAAGAACAGAATAGAAAATAAAAGAACACAACAGAATACATTAGAAAATAATAGAGTAAAACAGAACAAAGTAAAATAGAAAATAAAGGAATAGAAAAGAATAGGATCAATTGGAATAGAATAGAAAATGTTAGAATAGAAAATCAAATAATAGAATAGAAAAGAATAGAGGAAAAAGAACAGAATAGGAAATAAAAGAACAGAACAGAATACATTAGAAAATAATAGAGTAAAACAGAGCAAAATAGAACAGAAAATAAAGGAATAGATTCAATTAGAATAGAATAGATTAGAATAGAATAGAAAAATCTAAGTATTGAAAAGAATAGAAAAGAAAGGTTAGAATAGAAAATCAAATAATAAAATAGAAAAGAATAGGATCAATTAGAACGGAATACAAAAGGTTAGAATAGAAAATCAAAGTATAGAACAGAAAATAATAGAGTAAAACAGAGCAAAATAGAACAGAAAATAAAGGAATAGAATCAAATAGAATAGATTAGAATAGAATAGATTAAAATAGAATAGAAAATCAAAGTATTGAAAAGACTAGAATAGAAAATCAAAGAATAGAATAGAAAAGAATAGGATCAATTGGAATGGAATACAAAAGGTTAGAATAGAACATCAATGAATAGAACATAAAATAATAGAGTAAAAAAGAGCAAAATAGAACAGAAAATAAAGGAATAGAATAGAATCAATTAGAATAGAATAGAAAATCAAAGTATTGAAAAGACTAGGATAGAAACGGTTAGAATAGAAAATCAAAGAATAGAAAAGAATAGGATCAATTAGAATGGAATACAAAAGGTTAGAATAGAACATCAAAGAATAGAATAGAAAAGTATAGGATCAATTAGAATGGAATACAAAAGGTTAGAATAGATCAAAGAATAGAATAGAAAATTATAGAATAAAACAGCAAAATAGAACAGAAAATAAAGGAATAGAATAGAATCAATTAGAATAGAGTAGAAAATCAAAGTATTGAAAAGACTAGAATAGAAACAGTTAGAATAAAAAATCAAAGAATAGAATAGAAAAGAATAGGATCAATTAGAATGGAATACAAAAAAGTTAGAATAGAACATCAAAGAATAGAATAGAAAAAAATAGGATCAATTAGAATGGAATACAAAAGGTTAGAATAGAACATCAAATAATAGAACAGAAAATAATAGAATAAAACAGAGCAAAATAGAACAGAAAATAAAGGAATAGAATAGAATCAATTAGAATAGATTAGAATAGAAAATCAAAGTATTGAAAAGACTAGAATAGAGAACCAAAGAACAGAAAAGAATAGAATAGCATAGAAAAACAATAGAATAGAATAACATAGAGAGAATATAACTGCCTTCCAAAATTCAAATCTTGAATAGAATGAATTTGAATTTCAAGCAGAATACATTAGAATAGAATAGCAAACAATAGAAAAGAATAGAATGGATTAGAAAAGAACTAAAATACTTTATAAAAATGGTGACGCGAGTAGTGAAAATTCGGCTGAAATAGGGGTCACACAACTTTTCATATCACGCATATACCATCAAAAACCACTCATGGATTGTGGATTATGGATTGTAATGTCGAATCCATTAAAATCATTTTGGAATCCGTTCGAAAATTTTGAATTGGGTCAAATCTGAACAAAACGAAATGAATTCCAAAACACGAACTAAACTAATTTAACAAATCGAACGAATATAGTCAAACGCAGGGGCGGACTGACCATTCGGGTACTCGGGCACTGCCCGGGGACCCGGGATCAGTAGTGGGCCCCACGAGATGTCTCTGGTACTTTTCATAGGCTTTTTTGGGGTGTAGTTTGAGTGTGGGTGAGGACACAGGGGCCCCATGATCCCCTATTGCCCGGGGGCCCCATGAGTTGTCAGTCCACCCCGGGGTCAGTAGGGGGCCCCACGAGATGTCCCTGGTACTTTTCATAGGCTTTTTTTGGGTATGGTTTCAGTGTGGGTGAGGACACAGGGGCCCCATGATCCCCTATTGCCCGGGGGCCCCATGAGTTGTCAGTCCACCCCGCGGTCAGTAGGGGGCCCCACGAGATGTCCCTGGTACTTTTCATAGGCTTTTTTTGGGTATGGTTTCAGTGTGGGTGAGGACACAGGGGCCCCATGATCCCCTATTGCCCGGGGGCCCCATGAGTTGTCAGTCCACCCCGCGGTCAGTAGGGGGCCCCACGAGATGTCCCTGGTACTTTTCATAGGCTTTTTTGGGGTGTGGTTTGAGTGTGGGTGAGGACACAGGGGCCCCATGATCCCCTATTGCCCAGGGGCCCCATGAGTTGTCAGTCCACCCCGGGGTCAGTAGGGGGCCCCACGAGATGTCCCTGGTACTTTTCATAGGCTTTTTTTGGGTATGGTTTCAGTGTGGGTGAGGACACAGGGGCCCCATGATCCCCTATTGCCCGGGGGCCCCATGAGTTGTCAGTCCACCCCGCGGTCAGTAGGGGGCCCCACGAGATGTCCCTGGTACTTTTCATAGGCTTTTTTTGGGTATGGTTTGAGAGTGGGCAAGAACACAGGGCCCCCATGATCCCATATTGCCCGGGGGCCCCATGTGTTGTCAGTCCGCCCCAAGGTCAGTAGGGGGCCCCATGAGATGTCCCTGGTACTTTTCATAGGCTTTTTTTGGGTATGGTTTGAGTGTGGGCAAGAACACAGGGCCCCCATGATCCCATATTGCCCGGGGGCCCCATGAGTTGTCAGTCCGCCCCGGGGTCAGTAAGGGGCCCTATGAGATATCCCTGGTACTTTTCATAGGCTTTTTTGGGGTGTGGGCAAGGACACAGAGGCCCCATGATCCCCTATTGCCCGGAGGCCCCATGAGTTGTCAGTCCGCCCTGGGGTCAGTAGGGGGCCCCACGAGATGTCCCTGGTACTTTTCATAGGCTTTTTTAGGGTGTGTTTTGAGTGTGGGCGAGGACACAGGGGCCCCATGATCCCCTATTGCCCGGGGGCCCCATGAGTTGTCAGCCCGCCCCTGGTCAAACGATGAAACGAATCAAATTTTGTCGTTTTGCACATGCCTATGCTTTATATCGGCGCCGCTAGTTTTTGGGTCTCCAGTCGAGATTGGGAGCCGGCGCGACGGGTTCCTGAGCATGTGACCACTGCGACAGCCAATCGCTGTCTGGTATATGCTGCATTGATATGGACATTACGAAGGATCCCTCTAATGAAACCCGATTTCGAATCTGTTGCTACAAACGGTTTATATCTGCAGAACACAAAACCTCCTCACTACTACATCTCTTCTTCCCGATGAGCGCGGAGTTCTTTTTCAATTAAAGCATCAAAAAGAAGAAAAAGAAAACCACAGAAAGAATAAATCCTCCGGGATCGGTTACTCGGCTAGATCATAAAACGGGAAATTGCAACAGCAACAAGAGCTATTGACTGGCATTGTAATAATCATCGTAATCATTATGTAAAACTAGAGATGTATTCAATTGCATGTTTCCAATTTCCTTTTGTGATTCTATGACAAGTCATTATCTGCCATATGGAAGAGATGATTTAGGCAAAGCACAAGTACATGGACGCTGATTGCAGAGCTTCACAAAGCAGCAGTCCATTGTGTGACAAAAGAGGTTCCTGGAATTTCCAGCATGGCTCCAACATATCTACCTTTAATGGTAATTACTGGGTATTGTGGGCCCCTTGACATTAACAAAGGGCCACACGTGATATTCAGTAAATGTAATGCTTCGGGAAAACTCTCAGGGATTGCAGACATGCTAGAAGAGATGGTCCAAGACCGCAGGGACTGGGGACAGGCTATAGGAGTTGTTGGAGACGGGGGACTCTCTATAGGAGTTGTTGGAGACTGGGGACATCCTATAGGAGTTGTTGGAGACTGGGGACATCCTATAGGAGTTGTTGGAGACGGGGGACATGCTATAGGAGTTGTTGGAGACTGGGGACATGCTATAGGAGTTGTTGGAGACTGAGGACGTGCTATAGGAGTTGTAGGAGACTGGGGACTCTCTATAGGAGTTGTTGGAGACTGGGGATGTGCTATAGGAGTTGTTGGAGACTGGGGACATGCTATAGGAGTTGGAGACTGGGGACATGCTATAGGAGTTGTTGGAGACTGGAGACATGCTATAGGAGTTGTTGGAGGCTGGGGACATGCTATAGGAGTTGTTGAAGACTGGGGACACGCTATAGGAATTGTTGGAGGCTGGGGACACGCTATAGGAGTTGTTGGAGACTGGGGACATGCTATAGGAGTTGGAGACTGGGGACATGCTATAGGAGTTGTTGGAGACTGGGGACGTGCTATAGGAGTTGTTGGAGACTGGGGACGTGCTATAGGAGTTGTTGGAGACTGGGGACATGCTATAGGAGTTGTTGGAGACTGGAGACATGCTATAGGAGTTGTTGGAGGCTGGGGACATGCTATAGGAGTTGTTGAAGACTGGGGACACGCTATAGGAATTGTTGGAGGCTGGGGACACGCTATAGGAGTTGTTGGAGACTGGGGACATGCTATAGGAGTTGTTGGAGACTGAGGACATGCTATAGGAGTTGGAGACTGGGGACATGCTACAGGAGTTGTTGGAGACTGGGGACACGCTATAGGAGTTGTTGGAGGCTGGGGACACGCTATAGGAGTTGTTGGAGGCTGGGGACATGCTATAGGAGTTGTTGAAGACTGAGGACGTGCTATAGGAGTTGTAGGAGACTGGGGACTCTCTATAGGAGTTGTTGGAGACTGGGGATGTGCTATAGGAGTTGTTGGAGACTGGGGACATGCTATAGGAGTTGGAGACTGGGGACATGCTATAGGAGTTGTTGGAGACTGGAGACATGCTATAGGAGTTGTTGGAGGCTGGGGACATGCTATAGGAGTTGTTGAAGACTGGGGACACGCTATAGGAATTGTTGGAGGCTGGGGACACGCTATAGGAGTTGTTGGAGACTGGGGACATGCTATAGGAGTTGTTGGAGACTGAGGACATGCTATAGGAGTTGGAGACTGGGGACATGCTACAGGAGTTGTTGGAGACTGGGGACACGCTATAGGAGTTGTTGGAGGCTGGGGACACGCTATAGGAGTTGTTGGAGACTGGGGACATGCTATAGGAGTTGTTGGAGACTGAGGACATGCTATAGGAGTTGGAGACTGGGGACATGCTATAGGAGTTGTTGGAGACTGGGGACATGCTATAGGAGTTGTTGGAGACTGGGGATGTGCTATAGGAGTTGTTGGAGACTGGGGACGTGCTATAGGAGTTGTTGGAGACTGGGGACATGCTATAGGAGTTGTTGGAGACTGGAGACATGCTATAGGAGTTGTTGGAGGCTGGGGACATGCTATAGGAGTTGTTGAAGACTGGGGACACGCTATAGGAGTTGTTGGAGGCTGGGGACACGCTATAGGAGTTGTTGGAGACTGAGGACATGCTATAGGAGTTGGAGACTGGGGACATGCTATAGGAGTTGTTGGAGACTGAGGACATGCTATAGGAGTTGGAGACTGGGGACATGCTATAGGAGTTGTTGGAGACTGGGGACATGCTATAGGAGTTGTTGGAGACTGGGGACATGCTATAGGAGTTGTTGTAGACTGGGGACATGCTATAGGAGTTGTTGGAGACTGGGGACATGCTATGGGAGTTATAACCTTTTTGAAAAATATATAAACAAATCCAAATAAATAAATATAAATAAATCCAAACACTTAAATATAATAATAAAATTAAAAAATAAAAAATAAAAAAATAATAAAAAAGTCCAATGCAAAGTGTCCCAAAATGTCCCAATATAACCAAAAATAGTGTCAAACAGAAATGGTGTCCAAAAATTGTCCAAATATCCAAATTTAATTCATCCAGTCAGAAGAAATTCCCTTCCATCCCGTAATACCTCGAAAAAAACAAATTCAAAAATCTAGTGCATTACCTTAATATATAATATATTCTCTCCATGCAAACACAAAAACACAAAAATGTGCAACCACTATATATGTGTATCTCTTCCGTGCACATGTGAATAAACTGTGACCACTCAGTGAAAACTGCAACACTGTGTTCCACCAGCACCAATAGTATTAGATACTATTACCCTCTGTATCCATATACCAGCATCCAAATGAGATCTTCCAAATGCTCCAATGAAAATATTCCAAGGTCCTCAAAAGACAAGAAGGGTCTCAAGGCTCATATTCAGGGTATAATAAAAAAATTTAATAAGAACTTACATTAAAATTTCATTATTTCGGCTTCCAACATGCTTCCTATGTGAGTCCTATCAAACAAATGCGATTTGCCATGTGTTGACAACCCACAAAATGGCCGCGGCGACACTTCCGGTCTGCGTGCGTGCGTCACTACGTCACACCCTTAACGCGTTTCGTCACTTCCGGACTTCGTCTGAAGTCCGGAAGTGACGAAACGCGTTAAGGGTGTGACGTAGTGACGCACGCACGCAGACCGGAAGTGTCGCCGCGGCCATTTTGTGGGTTGTCAACACATGGCAAATCGCATTTGTTTGATAGGACTCACATAGGAAGCATGTTGGAAGCCGAAATAATGAAATTTTAATGTAAGTTCTTATTAAATTTTTTTATTATACCCTGAATATGAGCCTTGAGACCCTTCTTGTCTTTTGAGGACCTTGGAATATTTTCATTGGAGCATTTGGAAGATCTCATTTGGATGCTGGTATATGGATACAGAGGGTAATAGTATCTAATACTATTGGTGCTGGTGGAACACAGTGTTGCAGTTTTCACTGAGTGGTCACAGTTTATTCACATGTGCACGGAAGAGATACACATATATAGTGGTTGCACATTTTTGTGTTTTTGTGTTTGCATGGAGAGAATATATTATATATTAAGGTAATGCACTAGATTTTTGAATTTGTTTTTTTCGAGGTATTACGGGATGGAAGGGAATTTCTTCTGACTGGATGAATTAAATTTGGATATTTGGACAATTTTTGGACACCATTTCTGTTTGACACTATTTTTGGTTATATTGGGACATTTTGGGACACTTTGCATTGGACTTTTTTATTATTTTTTTATTTTTTATTTTTTAATTTTATTATTATATTTAAGTGTTTGGATTTATTTATATTTATTTATTTGGATTTGTTTATATATTTTTCAAAAAGGTTATAATACTGTGTTGCTTTCTGGGGAGAAAGCGTGACTTTTTGAGGGTTTTTGGGGTAGGTGATATACACATATTTAAAATAATGCTATGGGAGTTGTTGGAGACTGGGGACATGCTATAGGAGTTGGAGACTGGGGACATGCTATAGGAGTTGTTGGAGACTGGGGACATGCTATAGGAGTTGTTGGAGACTGAGGACATGCTATAGGAGTTGTTGGAGACTGGGGACATGCTATTGGAGTTGTTGGAGACTGGGGACATGCTATAGGAGTTGTTGGAGACTGAGGACATGCTATAGGAGTTGTTGGAGACTGGGGGCATGTGTGTATGTGCCCATTCCATTTTCTCAATCATATCAGGTCACATGCCCTCAATATTGGGGGGTCCCTTGCTGGGGAGATTCCCTGGCAAAGCACCTTGTTCCCATCTTAATGAGGATAAGGGCTTCTCCCCCACAATCTTGCCCGGTGGTTGTGGTGGTCTGTAGGTGGGGACATTAATCGGAATCTTGAAGCCCCCATCAATATTAGGGGACCCCCAAATGCGGCACCACCCACATGAATACTCCTACTTATTTACAAAAAATGTTGTAGCCTAGAAATAAAGACACCAAAATGTTACCAAGTCCTTTATTAAAAAAAATAGAAACTCCCCAAAACATGTCCCCCGTTGTGATTCCATCACCAATCACCCACCAAACAACCCACCAAAACCAAACAAGGAGCCCGCACCCACGACTGCTCCCGATGGTGACACTAACCGCATGATAGCTCCCCCGAGCTGTCATCAGCTATAGAAGGGGAGGGGCCTTTTGTAATTTAACATCCTGGCACTCAAATTGCACCAAAGTCACAGAAAAGTAGTTCAGGTACCTTTATTTGTTAGGGGTGGACTGACAACTCATGGGGCCCCCGGGCAATAGGGGATCATGGGGCCCCTGTGTCCTCGCCCACACTCAAACCACACCCAAAAAAGCCTATGAAAGGTACCAGGGGCATCTCATGGGGCCAGCTACTGACCCCGGGCCCTCGGGCAGTGCCCGAGTTCCCAAATGGTCAGTCCGCCCCTGGAAGGCACGCATTGAAATGAATGTGTTTAGACTTGTCATGCGACTTTATGTGTCACAAGTCACATGATAAATGGCAGAAGTGTGAACCAGGGCTTATAAAAGGCCCTGTGACGGGAGTAAGAGGACCCAGGATCAGTGGGAAGGGCCCCAGGCTCGAAGGGAAGGGTCCCAGGCTTGGAGGGAAGGGTCCCAGTATCAGAGGAAAGGGCCCTGGGACTGATGGAAAGGGCCCTGGCAGTCAGGGGGGCCCTTCATGGTTTCTTGCACTGGGGTACTAAAGGTTCTAGTTACGCCTTTGGTATCTATCTATCTAATTGGATAGATAGACTCTATGAAGCCTCTGGACCCCAGAACTCAATCCAGAATTTACTCATCCCAGAGAAAAAAAACAAAAGGGCCCTAGCAGTCAGGGGGGAGGACTTCATGGTTTCTTGCACTGGGGCCCTGAAGGTTCTAGTTCTGCCTCTGGTATCTACTCTATCTATCTGTCTATTGAATTGGATAGATTGACTCTTTGAAGCCTCTGGACCCCAGAACCCAATACAAGAGTTACTCATCCCAGAGAAAAAAAAACGGAAAGAGCCCCGGCAGTCAAGGGGGTGGGGGGGCCTTCATGGTTTCTTGTACTGGGGCCCTGAAGGTTCTAGTTACTCCTCTGGTTATTTATGTACAGTATCTATCTACTATATATTGAATTGGATAGACTCTTCAAAGCCTCTGGACCCCAGAACCCAACCCAGGAGTTACTCATCCCAGAGAAAAAAAAACAGAAAGGGCGGAAAGGACCCCGGTAGTCAGGGGGAGGGGGGCCTTCATGGTTTCTTGCACTGGGGCCCTGAAGGTTCTAGTTCCACATCTGATATCTTTTCTACCTATCTATTATCTATTGAATTGGATGGACTCTTTGAAGCCTCTGGACCCCAGAACCCAACCCAGGCGTTACTCATCCCAGTGAAAAAAAAACAAAAAGGGTGGAAAGGACCCTGGTAGTCAGGGGGAGGGGGGCCTTCATGGTTTCTTGCACTGGGGCCCTGAAGGTTCTAGTTCCACATCTGATATCTTTTCTACCTATCTAATATCTATCTATTGAATTGGATGGACTCTTTGAAGCCTCTGGACCCCAGAACTCAACCCAGGAGTTACTCATCCCAGTGAAAAAAAAACAAAAAGGGCGGAAAGGACCCCGGTAGGCAGGGGGAGGGGGGCCTTCATGGTTTCTTGCACTGGGGCCTTGAAGGTTCTAGTTCTACCTCTGATATCTTTTCTACCTATCTATCTTTCTATTGAATTGGATAGACTCTTTGAAGCCTCTGGACCCTAGAACACAACCCAGGAGTTACTCATCCCAGAGAAGAAAAAAAAACAGAAAGGGCCCCAGTAGTCAGGGGGAGAGGGGCCTTCATGGTTTCTTGCACTGGGGCCCTGAAGGTTCTAGTTCTTCCTCTGATATATTTTTTACCTGTTATCTATTAAATTGGATGGACTCTTTGAAGCCTCTGGACCCCAGAACCCAATCCAGGAGTTACCCTTCCCAGAGGCAAAAAAAACAGTTTAGACCATTTCCAGGAGATACTCCAGGAGATACTCATCCCAGAGAAGAAAAACAGAAAGGGCACCGGCAGTTGGGGGGGGGGGCCTTCATGGTTTCTTGCACTGGGTCCTGAAGGTTCTAGTTCCACCTCTGATATCTTTTCTACCTATTATCTATGTATCTATTGAATTGGATGGACTCTTTGAAGCCTCTGGACCCCAGAACCCAATTCAAGAGTTACCCTTCCCAGAGGCAAAAAAACAGTTTAGACCATTTCCAGGAGATACTCCAGGAGATACTCATCCCAGAGAAGAAAAACAGAAAGGACACCAGTAGTTGGGGGGGGGGGGCCTTCATGGTTTCTTGCACTGGGTCCTTAAGATTCTAGTTCCACCTCTAATATCTTTTCTACCTATTTTCTATGTATCTATTGAATTGGATGGACTCTTTGAAGCCTCTGGACCCCAGAACCCAATTCAAGAGTTACCCATCCCAGAGGCAAAAAAACTATTTAGACCATTTTAAAGCAAAATAGACATTCTGGAGCTCCTCAGCCTTCATACGTTAGTGAGAACCCTGTGTGACCTTTTTCATAGTGGCAGGGCACAGAAAAGTATATATATATAATTTATTAGTTTTATTTATGCATGGTTTTATCAATAGGGTTGAATTACTAAAGGCAAACAGGCAGATCATTTTGCAAGGGAACATTCCCCAGAGATAAATTCATGTGGCAAAGATCTGCCGACTTCCATTATCCAATCATTGCCCGCAAAATTGCTTTTTTTTATCTTCCTTGAATTTAACTGGGTATAATATTTCCCTAGCTCTGGGGAACATTCCCTTTGCAAAGTGAAACTTCCCTTGCAAAATGAACAGCCTATTTTCCTTCAGTAAATCAGCACCATGCCTATCCATCTACACCCTCCCCCTTCCCATTCTCCGGTCTGGGACATGTTGGGTTGTCTATGTCTCCCCCGGCACAGAACACTCTTTAGAAGTAAGTGCTCCATAATGAAAACTGCGACAAGAGGAAGGAAATCTTTCAGGCGCCGTCTTTATCTCGCCGGTCCTCCCTTCCAGGCCTCGGTCTCCCAAGGTCTCGGATTATTAAGCATTCCGGTAATATAAGAGGAATGGTAATGAAGTTGGACGCGGCCGACCTAATCTCCACAATACATATACATAAACCCGGCGAGAAGGTACAGTCCACACTGCGGTACGGAGGAGACATTGACATGCAGAGCACACGCTGGCGTCTCGCTGCTTGTGTACATAAAATGATGCGTACGGACAAGCCGAGTCGTTGTTTTTTTCCAGAACAGGGAGACGGAATAACAAGCGTCGGAGTGCGGCGAGTAACTGAGGAGAAGGACTGGCTTAGATGAAAGAACAAGGACTTAAATGAAGAAAGATACAATGTCAAGGTGGAAGAGACGGCCCAGCAATTCACGCTCTTTATTAGAGAGCCGCTCGGCGTGCCGCCAATCCACCGCCAATTCATGTATTCATCTAACAGAGGTCATTACCGCACCGCCAGATCGATGGCTAATGGAAGTGTAAATAAGCGCTGACCCCTGATGATGGCGCTAACCTTTACCAGCCCCAATCTCTGCAAAGAGCCCGAAGGAAAATGACAGAGACGTAAGGAACGGCTCTGTACATACCTGGGCAGTTGTCATGGGAACATTGAGAGAGTCCGAGAATTCAGTGGGAGCACAAAGGAGTCCTCAACCCCATCACACTGAGGAGTCCCGTAATAAGAACCCTTATGTCACTGGAATAACTAATACTGGCTGATAGGAAGGAAGGAGGGAAGGAAGGAGGGAAGGAAGGAGGGAGGGAGGGAGGGAGGGAGGGAAGGAAGGAAGGAAGGAGGGAGGGAGGGAGGGAGGGAGGGAGGAAGGAAGGAGGGAAGGAAGGAAGGAGGGAAGGAAGGAGGGAGGGAGGGAGGGAAGGAAGGAAGGAAGGAAGGAAGGAGGGAGGGAGGAAGGAAGGAGGGAAGGAAGGAAGGAAGGAAGGAAGGAAGGAAGGAAGGAAGGAAGGAAGAAGGGAAGGAAGGAAGGAAGGAAGGAAGGAAGGAAGGAAGGAAGGAAGGAAGGAAGGACAACAGAGGGAAAGAAAGAAAGAAAGAAAGAAAGAAAGAAAGAAAGAAAGAAAGAAAGAAAGAAAGAAAGGACAACAGAGGGAAAGAAAGAAAGAAAGAACAACAGAGGGAAAGAAAGAAAGAAAGAAAGAAAGAAAGAAAGAAAGAAAGAAAGAAAGAAAGAAAGAAAGAAAGAAAGAAAGAAAGAAAGAAAGAAAGAAAGAAAGAAAAGACAACAGAGGGAAAGAAAGAAAGAAAGAAAGAAAGAAAGAAAGAAAAGACAACAGAGGGAAAGAAAGAAAGAAAGAAAGAAAGGACAACAGAGGGAAAGAAAGAAAGAAAGAAATAAAGAAAGAAAGGACAACAGAGGGAAAGAAAGAAAGAAAGAAAGAAAGAAAAGACAACAGAGGGAAAGAAAGAAAGAAAGAAAGAAAGAAAGAAAGAAAGAAAGAAAGAAAACAGAAGAGAGAAAGAAAAGACAACAGAGGGAAAGAAAGAAAGAAAGAAAGAAAGAAAGAAAGAAAACAGAAGAGAAAAAGAAAAGACAACAGAGGGAAAGAAAGAAAGAAAGAAAGAAAGAAAGAAAACAGAAGAGAAAAAGAAAAGACAACAGAGGGAAAGAAAGAAAGAAAGAAAACAGAAGGAAAAAAGAAAAGACAACAGAGGGAAAGAAAGAAAGAAAACAGAAGAGAAAAAGAAAAGACAACAGAGGGAAAGAAAGAAAGAAAGAAAACAGAAGAGAAAAAGAAAAGACAACAGAGGGAAAGAAAGAAAGAAAGAAAGAAAGAAAGAAAGAAAGAAAGAAAACAGAAGAGAAAAAGAAAAGACAACAGAGGGAAAGGAAAGAAAGAAAGAAAGAAAGAAAGAAAGAAAGAAAGAAAGAAAGAAAGAAAGAAAGAAAGAAAGAAAGAAAGAAAGAAAGAAAGAAAGAAAGAGAAAGAAAGAAAACAGAAGAGAAAAAGAAAAGACAACAGAGGGAAAGAAAGAAAGAAAGAAAGAAAGAAAGAGAGAAAGAAAGAAATCCTAACTGTAGCCCTCCCTGTGATCCTAACCCCACCCATGGGAACGAACGACACACGGGAACAAACGATACCTCGGGAACAAACAACACTGCGGGAATGAACGATACTTTGGGAACGAATGATACTTTGGGAACGAACGACACTGCGGGAACGAATGATACTTTGGGAATGAACGACACTGCAGGAATGAACGACACTGCGGGAATGAACGACACTGCGGGAATGAACGATACTTTGGGAATGAACGACACTGCGGGAACGAACGATACTTTGGGAATGAACGACACTGCGGGAACGAACGATACTTTGGGAATGAACGACACTGAGGGAATGAACGACACTGCGGGAACGAACGATACTTTGGGAATGAACGACACTGCGGGAACTAACGACACTGAAGGAAGGAACGACACTGCGGGAACTAACGACACTGAAGGAAGGAACGACACTGCGGGAACGATCGACACTGTGGGAATGAACGATATTGTAGGAACGAACGACACTGCAGGAATGAACGATATTGTAGAAACGAACGACATTGTAGGAACGAACGATATTGTAGGAACGAACGACATTGTAGGAACGAACGACACTGTGGGAACGAACGACATTGTAGGAACGAATGACATTGTAGGAACGAACGACACTGTGGGAACGAACGATATTGTAGGAACGAACGACATTGTAGGAACGAACGACACTGTGGGAACGAACGACATTGTAGGAACGAACGACATTGTAGGAACGAATGACATTGTAGGAACGAACGACACTGCGGGAACGAACGACATTGTAGGAATGAACGATATTGTAGGAACGAACGACATTGTAGGAACGAACAACACTGCGGGAACGAACGACACTGTGGGAACAAACGACATTGTAGGAATGAACGATATTGTAGGAACGAACGACATTGTAGGAACGAACGACACTGCGGGAACGAACGACACTATGGGAACGAGCGACACTGCGGAAACACTGGAACCTGAAGGGTTTCACTGCATTGTACTGCACGGTGTCCTGGGATTCTTCAATAGATTTTTTTTACTTTAGGGCCGGTTCACACTGGAGAAATGCAGTCCAGATGCGTTCCGGATGTGTTTCTGCTGATGCATTTGTAATGCGTTTTTTATGCGTTTCGGTTCATTTTTCCCCTCTTTTTCTTCAATTTAAATAGAGACATGTGCGTTTTTGATCCATTTTACCGCGTTCCAGTGCAGTTCTGTGCAGGAAAAATGCTGCCTGTACTACTTTTTTTTCTGCACCCGGAACGCACCGGAACGGCAAGCACTGATGTGAACTATGACATTGACAACCGTATCACCTAGTTTGTGTGCGTTGTGGATGCATGTAGTGTGAACCGGTGGAAACGTTGCGGTGGGGTAACAATCAAGCATTCAATGTGGCGGCTGCATTTGTTTTCCTTTTTTAGGCTTTCTCCCCTCTGCTTTCACCTGGTGATCTGGCCAGTAACACCCCTCCTGGATCAGGGTCTTAGTGAGTCTCCCAACTCTGATATCCCCAAACTGAGACACATACTGATCTCCTCTGCAACTCTCCACAAGAAGCTATCAGAGTCCCCCCCCTACACCAGAGTCCCCATCAAAGACTGCCCTTATATAAGAGTCCACACTTCTAACATGGTTTATATCAGAGCCCCCCTTACATCAGGATCACCATCAGAGCCCCCCTTACATCAGGATCACCATCAGAGCCCCCCTTACATCAGGATCACCATCAGAGCCCCCCTTACATCAGGATCACCAACAGAGCCCCCTTATATCAGGATCACCATCAGAGCCCCCCTTACATCAGGATCACCATCAGAGCCCCCCTTATATCAGGATCACCAACAGAGCCCCCTTACATCAGGATCACCATCAGAGCCCCCTTACATCAGGATCACCATCAGAGCCCCCCTTACATTAGGATCACCATCAGAGCCCCCCTTATATCAGGATCACAATCAGAGCCCCCTTACATCAGGATCACCATCAGAGCCCCCCTTATATCAGGATCACCATCAGAGCCTCCTTACATCAGGATCACCATCAGAGCCCCCTTATATCAGGATCACCACCAGAGCCCCCCTTACATCAGGATCACCATCAGAGCCCCCTTACATCAGGATCACCATCAGAGCCCCCCTTACATCAGGATCACCATCAGAGCCCCCCTTATATCAGGATCACAATCAGAGCCCCCTTACATCAGGATCACCATCAGAGCCCCCCTTATATCAGGATCACCATCAGAGCCTCCTTACATCAGGATCACCATCAGAGCCCCCTTATATCAGGATCACCACCAGAGCCCCCCTTACATCAGGATCACCATCAGAGCACGCTTATATCAGGATCACCATCAGCGCCCCCTTATATCAGAATCACCACCAGAGCCTCCTTACATCAGGATCGCCATCAGAGCCCCCCTTATATCAGGATCACCATCAGAGCCCCCTTATATCAGGATCACCATCAGAGCCCCCTTATATCAGGATCACCATCAGAGCCCTCTTATATCAGGGTTTCCATCAGAGCCCCCTTATATCATAGTCCCCATCAGTGTTCCCCTTACATCAAAGTTCCCATCAGAGCCCCCCTTAAACCAGAGTTGAATCACATGATTGGGAGGGCGGGGCCAATACCTTTGGCAATATAGTGTATATTACATGAATCTGTGAGAAACAGTGAAATTTCACTCACCTCGTACACAATGTTCCTGACATTCATACAATGAATGCTTTATGAATAGACCCCTAACAGTCTACAATTTATTTTTTAAGGGCTGATTTTGGAGGTGTGCTGAGGGTACTTTAGTTGATTTAATTCAGTGCACAGAAATTATTTATATATTTACATATGTGTATGTTGTACTTTTGCTTTTTTTTTAATTATTATTTATTTATGTATTTTTGCTTTTTTTTTTCACTGTTTGTTTTCATGTATGTATATATATATTGCAATTTAGCTTTTTTTTGTTGCTTTTATTTTTTTCACTGTCGATGAGCCTGTGGCATTGCTGAGGTGTTATGGAAGACCAGGATGCTTCAATAGCGGCCTTCAGCTCTTCTGCATTGTTCGATCTCATGTCTCTCATCTTTCTCTTGGCAATGCCCCATAGATTCTCTATGCGGTTCAGGTCAGGCGAGTTTGCTGGCCAATCAAGCACAGTAATCCCACGGTCATTGAACCAGGTTTTGGTGCTTTTGGCAGTGTGGGCAGGTGCCAAGTCCTGCTGGAAAATTAAGTCAGCATCCCCATAAAGCTCATCTGCGGAAGAAAGCATGAAGTGCTCCAAAATCTCCTGGTAGACGGCTGCGTTGACCCTGGACTTAATGAAGCACAGTGGACCAACACCAGCAGATGACATGGCTCCCCAAATCAACACAGACTGTGGAAACTTCACACTGGACTTCAAGCATCTTGCAGTGTGTGCCTCTCCATTCTTCCTCCATACTCGGGGTCCTTGGGCCTCTCCATTCTTCCTCCATACTCGGGGTCCTTGTGCCTCTCCATTCTTCCTCCATACTCGGGATCCTTGTGCCTCTCCATTCTTCCTCCATACTCGGGGTCCTTGTGCCTCTCCATTCTTCCTCCATACTCGGGGTCCTTGGGCCTCTCCATTCTTCCTCCATACTCGGGGTCCTTGTGCCTCTCCATTCTTCCTCCTTACGCTGGGTCCTTGGGCCTCTCCATTCTTCCTCCATACGCAGGGTCCTTGTGCCTCTCCATTCTCCCTCCATACTCTGGGTCCTTGTGCCTCTCCATTCTTCCTCCATACTCGGGGTCCTTGTGCCTCTCCATTCTTCCTCCATATTCGGGGTCCTTGTGCCTCTCCATTCTTCTTCCATACTCGGGGTCCTTGTGCCTCTCCATTCTTCCTCCATACTCGGGGTCCTTGGGACTCTCCATTCTTCCTCCATACTCGGGGTCCTTGGGCCTCTCCATTCTTCCTCCATACTCGGGGTCCTTGGGCCTCTCTATTCTTCCTCCATACGCTGGGTCCTTGGGCCTCTCCATTCTTCCTCCATACTCGGGGTCCTTGTGCCTCTCTATTCTTCCTCCATACTCGGGGTCCTTGGGCCTCTCCATTCTTCCTCCATACTCGGGGTCCTTGGGCCTCTCCATTCTTCCTCCATACTCGGGATCCTTGGGCCTCTCCATTCTTCCTCCATACTCGGGGTCCTTGGGCCTCTCCATTCTTCCTCCATACTCAGGGTCCTTGGGCCTCTCCATTCTTCCTCCATACTCGGGGTCCTTGTGCCTCTCCATTCTTCCTCCATACTTGGGGTCCTTGGTTTCCAAATGAGATGCAAAAGTTGCTCTCATCAGAAAAGAGGACTTTGGACCGCTGAGCAACAGACCAGGTCTGTTTTTCTTTAGCCCAGATAAGACGCTTCTGACATTGTTTGTTGTTCAGGAGCGGCTTGACAAGAGGAATACGACATTTGAAGCCCATGTCCAGGATCTGTCTGTGTGTGGTGGCTCTTGATGCACTGACTCCAGCCTCAGTCCACTCCTTGTGAAAGTCCCCAACACTTTTGAATGGCCTTTTCCTGACAATCCTCTCCAGGCTGCGGTCATCCCTGCTGCTTGTGCACCTTTTTCTTCCACACTTTTCCCTTCCACATAACTTTCTATTAATGTGCTTTGATACAGCGCTTTGGGAACATCCAACTTCTTCTGCAATTACCTTTTGAGGCTTTCCCTCCTTATGGAGGGTGTCAGTGATGGTGTCAGGTCAGCAGTCTTTCCCATGATTGTGATTCCTACTGAACCAGACTGAGAGACCATTTAAAGGCTCAGGAACCCTTTGCAGGTGTTATGGCTTAATTAGCTGATTATAGTGGGACACTTTGAGCCGAGAATATTGCACCTTTTCACAATATTCTCATTTTCTGAGATTGTGGATTTGGGGTTTTCATGAGCTGTAAGCCATAATCATCACAATGATGACAAATCACGGCTTGAACTATCTTGCTTTACATGTAATGAGTCTATCTCATATATTAGTTTCACCTTTTAAGTTGCATTACTGAAATAAATGAACTTTTGCACGATACTCAAATTTTTTTAGTTTCAGCTGTACACTGCTCAAAAAAATTAAAGGAAGACTTTGAAAACCCATCAGATCTCAATGGGGAGAAATCTCCTGCTGGATCTCTATACTGATATGGACGGGGTAATGTGTGAGGAACATAAGGACGCCTCATCGTTTGATGGAAATGAAAATGATCGACCTACAGAGGACTGAATACAAAGACACCCCAAAAATTAAAGTGAAAAATGCTGCAGCAGGCGCGTCCTTTTGGCTGAAATGTCATTGCAGGAACTCAGAATGGTCCTCAGTAGTTTGTATGGCCCCCACGTGCTTGTATGCATGCCTGACAACGTCGGGGGAGGATCCTAATGAGACCACGGATGGTGTCCTGGGGGATTTCCTCCCAGATCTGGACCAGGGCATCACTGAGCTCCTGGACAGTCTGAGGTGTAACCTGGCAGTTTCGGATGGACCGAAACATGACATCCCAGAGGGGTTCTATTGGATCTAGGTCAGGTGAGCGTGGGGGCCATTCAATGGTATCAATTCCTTCATCCTCCAGGAACTGCCTGCATACTCTCCCCACATGAGGCCGGGCATTGTCGTGCACCAGGAGGAACCCAGGACCCACTGCACCAGGAGGAACCCAGGACCCACTGCACCAGGAGGAACCCAGGACCCACTGCACCAGGAGGAACCCAGGACCCACTGCACCAGTGTAGGGTCTGACAATGGGTCCAAGGATTTCATCCCGATACCAAATGGCAATCAGGGTGCCATTGTCTAGCCTGTAGAGGTCTGTGCGTCCCTCCATGGATATGCCTCCCCAGACCATCACTGACCCACCACCATCATGCTGAACCATGTTACAGGCAGCAGAACGTTCTCCACGGCTTCTCCAGACCCTTTCACGTCTGTCACATGTGCTCAGGGTGAACCTGCTCTCATCTGTGAAAAGCACAGGGTGCCAGTGGTGGACCTGCCAATTCTGGTGTTCAATGGCAAATGCCAATCCAGCTCTATGGTGCCGGGCAGTAAGCACAGGGCCCACTAGAGGACGTCGGGCCCTCAGGCCACCCTCATGAAGTCTGTTTCTGATTGTTTGGTCAGAGACATTCACACCAGTGGCCTGCTGGAGGTCATTTTGTAGGGCTCTGGCAGGGCTCATCCTGTTCCTCCTTGCACATAGGAGCAGATACCGGTCCTGCTGATGGGTTAAGGACCTTCTACGGCCCTGTCCTGCTCTCATAGAGGAACTGCCTGTCTCTTGGAATCTCCTCCATGCTCTTGAGACTGTGCTCGGAGACACAGCAAACCTTCTGGCAATTGCATGTATTGATGTGACATTCTGGAGGAGTTGGACTACCTGTGCAACCTCTGTAGGGTCCAGGTATCGCCTCATGCTACCAGTAGTGACACTGACCCTAGCCAAATGAAAAACTAGAAAAAAACAGTCAGAAAAGATGAGTAGGGAAAAAAAAGTCAGTGGCCTCCACCTGTAAAACCATTCCTGTTTTGGGGGTTGTCTCATTGTTGCCCATCTAGTGCCCCTGTTGTTAATTTCATGAACACCAAAGCAGCTGAAACTGATTAACAACCCCCTCTGCTACTTACCTGACCAGATCAATATCCCAGGAGTTTCATTGACTTGATGCCAGACTCTGATTAAAAAGTCTTCCTTTCACTTTTTTTTGAGCAGTATATATATATTTTTTTTTTTTTGCTTATTTGTCTGTTTTCATTTATGTATATATATTAGATTTATATACATTTTGCATTTTACTTTTTTTTTTATTGCTTTTATTTTTTTCACTGTCTGTTTTCATTTGCATGAAAATAAGAACAGGTCTATTATAGCTGAATGGAGCCATTTAATGCACGCTGTGCCCTTGAAAACCACCTTGAACCTAAAGCATAGGTAAATGGTTAATCCGACAGCCACTTCCACCCACCATGATCTGTCTGCATTGCGCAGAGAAGCACTGAGGTCCAGTGATGACATCATTGGGTCTGACTAAAAAATCTATGTAACGAAAACAGGTTTTATTTAAAAATTGTAGTTGCATGTTGCTGATGAGAGGAGAGAAGCAAAAAAAAAAAAAGCTTCCTTTAAAACTGCACAGCTCACTGCCCTCTTAGTAAAAAAAAAAAAATAATAATAATAAAAAAAAATAATATAATAATAATAATAATAATAATAATAAAATAATAATAATAATAATAATATAATATAATAATAATATAATAATTATAATAATAATATAATAATAATAATATAATAATAATAATAATAATAATATAACAATAATATAGTAACAATAATATAATAATAATATAATAATAACAATAATATAATAATAATAATAATATAATAATAATATCCGGCCCTGCGATTCAATTTATACACAATTAACACACTTCCTTTTTCATTCCAACTTGTATTTTTTTTTATTAATTCCGAGTTGACTTCCCATGCTACAGCCCTTGTCTTTTTTTTTGTTTTTTTTCTTCACTGTCCATTTTAATTTGCAGAAAATAAGAACAGGTCTATTATAGCTGAATGAAGCTTCTGAAACCCTCAGGAGCCATTTAATGCACGCTGTGCCCTTGAAAACCACCTTGAACCTAAAGCATAGATAAATGGTTAATCCACCAGCCATTTCCACCCACCATGATCTGCCTACATTGCGCAGAGAAGCACAGAGGTCCAGTGATGACATCACTGGGTCTGAAAAAAAAAATCTATGTAACGAAAACAGATTTTATTTAAAAATTGTAGTTGCATGTTGCTGATGAGAGGAGAGAAAAAAAAAAAAAAAAGCTTCCTTTAAAACTGCACAGCTCACTGCCCTCTTGGTAAAAAAAAAAAATAATAATAATATAAAAAAATAATAATATAATAACAATAATATAATAATAATAATATAATAATAATAACAATAATATAATAATAATAATAATATAATAATAATAAAATATAATAATAATAATATAATAATAATAATATAATAATATAATATAATAATAACAATAATATAATAATAACAATATAATAATAACAATATAATAATAATATAATAATAACAATAATATAATAATAATAATATAATATAATAATAATATAATAATAATATCCGGCCCTGCGATTCAATTTATACACAATTAACACGCTTCCTTTTTCATTTCAACTTGATTTTTTATTTCTTTTATTCAGAGTTTTAAGCCGTTGTCTTTTTTTTTTCCCCCGCAAGCTTTATTACTATGTATGCGTGTCAGACACACATGTAACGCACGGCGGCCCGGGCTCCATGCAATAGCCTCCAATCATCCTTATTATGTATTCATGCCAAATTAGCGTCTACCTCTTTAGCGTAGAGGTCCCAGTCAACATTACTGATTGTATTCCCCGGTATACGCTCGCATCCTGACATGTACCCAATGTTCCTTTTAAATCTTTGTTTTTAAGGCAATTTAGCTATTTAGCTGTATTTTGTAGCGTTAATAGATCATCGGCGCCATCTGCAGGGTTTTGAAAGACAACAGTGACCCCTAGGGGTCCGCTTTAGTTTTTTTTTTTTCCCTTTCTTTTTTTTGGCGTTTTCGCTTATGTTGTTTACCTCGGCGGAGCATCAAGATTCTTCTACCACCCAAGCGAAGGGAAGGTGAAGGTTATTTCTATGCAAAGTGACTTATTGCTAAGAAGACGGAAACAATGCTTTTTTTTTTTCTTTTTTTGCGAAAGGATGGCCGGGCCGGTTTAACCCGTCCTGTCCGCAGGTTTGGCCAGCAAGACCGGGAGCGCTCTACCTAGGTTCCTGTTAATTGGATTTTTTTTTAGGTGTATTATTTTCCTTTTTTTTTCTTTTTTTTTTGGCAAAAGGATGCCCGGGCTGGTTTAACCCGTCCTGTCCGCGGGTTTGGCCAGCGAGACCGGAAGCGCTTTACCTAGGTTCCTGTTTAATTGGATTTTTTTTTTTTTAGGTGTATTATTTTCCTTTTTTTTTCTTTTTTTTTTATTGTCTGTAAGCGAAGCGAGAACTCTATTTCAACAGCTATTAAGTTCTTTTATTTTCATAATAAGGTGCAATAAATACATTACAATGGAGGGTTTTTTGTTTTTTTTTCATAGAACAACAGTGCGCCCTGGTGGTGAATTTTATTACGTTCGGTTCATCTGAAGCTACAGCTAAAGGACTCAATATATTTTTAGATTTCCTTGAGGACTTTTTCTTTTTTTTTTTTTTAGATATAGAAAAACTGGGAGCACAGCACACAAATACAATCAAGCCTAACTATGAATTAGTAGTTTATTAGAGCTTTTTAAAGAGTTCACAGACAAGGCTGTACATACAAGAATAGATATAATGTATTTTTTACATTTTTAGCACACAGGAACTCCTGGGGCAGGGGTGCAAACTCAATCTCATTGTCATTATGGTGGCCCTCAAAGGGCCCGTTTTATCTGTAGGACTAGATGTCCAGAGCACCCCCCCCCTTACATCAAAAGTCAAGAGCCCCCCCCCCACCACCATCAGAAGTTGCCCTTACCTTGTGCTGCTGCCAGGAAGAAGCCCGGGTTGAGCTGGGAAGCAGACAATGCGGGGTCTGGAGGAGGACCTGAGGATGGCTGGAGTTACCCACATGGATGAAAAATATATTTTAAATATAATTAAAAAAATATTCTTCCCAAATATATTGACATATATTTGAAATATTATAATTTTGGCCGTATTCAATATATTTCAAAATTAATTTATATATATATATATATATATATATATATACTGCATGTTCAAATGTGTTTTTTATATATTACAAAATATTTGAAAACTATTTTTAAACATACATTTTCAAATATACTTTACGTATATCTACATTTTTGGAATGCATTTACAAATATATATAAAAATATATGTTAAAATGACTTTTTTTATATGTTAAAAAAATCTGAAGAATATATTTAAAGAATATATATTTAAAAAAAAAATAAAATTATATATATCAGTGGAGGAAATGCGTATTTGATCCCCTGCTGATGTTGAATGTTTGCCCCTCACAAAGAAATGATCAGTCTAAAAGTCGAATGTTCGGTGTATTGTAACACTGAGAGACAGAATAGCAACAACAAATTCAGCAGAAATGCGTCTAACAAATGATGACTGATTTGCATGTTCATGAGGGAAATAAGTATTTGATCCCCTATCACTCAGCAGGATTTCTGGCTACCAGGTGTCTTTCATACAGGTAACAAGCTGAGATTAGACGCAGTCTCTTAAAGGGAATGCTCCTAATCTCATTTTGTTACCTGTATGAAAGACACCTGTCCACAGGAACAATCAGATTCCAAACTCTCCACCATGGCAAAGACCAAAGAGCTGTCCAAGGATGTCAGGGACAAGATTGTAGACCTACACAAGGCTGGACTGGGCTACCAAACTATGGCCAAGCAGTTTGGTGAGAAGGTGACAACAGTTGGTGCAATCATTCACAAATGGAAGAAACACAAAACAACTGTCAGTCTCCCTAGGGCTGGTGCACCATGCAAGATCTCACCTTGTGGAGTGTCAATGATCATGAGAACAGTGAGGAATCATCCCAGAACTACACGTGAGGATCTTGTCAATGATCTCCAGGCAGCTGGGACCACAGTCACCAAGAAAACATTTTGCACCACATTACGCCGACAAGGACTGAAATCCTGCAGTGCCCGCAAGGTCCCTCTGCTCAAGAAAGCACATGTCCAGGCCCGTCTGAAGTCTGCCACTGAACATCTGACTGATGCAGAGGAGGACTGGTTGAAAGTGTTGTGGTCAGATGAGACCAAAATCGAGCTCTTTGGCATCAACTCAACTCG
The DNA here is from genome assembly GCF_062004578.1 of Staurois parvus. NCBI lineage: Eukaryota > Metazoa > Chordata > Amphibia > Anura > Ranidae > Staurois > Staurois parvus. The sequence goes on along the minus strand of NW_028317936.1, from coordinate 2,073,596 downwards.
CCGTGTTTGGAGGAGGAGGAATGCTGCCTATGACGCCAAGAACACCATCCCAACTGTCAAACATGGTGGTGGAAACATTCTGCTTTGGGGGTGTTTTTCTGCTAAGGGGACAGGACAACTGCACCGCATCAAAGGGACGATGGACGGGGCAATGTACCATCAAATCTTGGGTGAGAACCTTCTTCCCTCAGCCAGGGCATTGAAAATGGGTCGTGGATGGATGTTCCAGGATGACAATGACCCAAAACACACGGCCAAGGCAACAAAGGAGTGGCTCAAGAAGAAGCACATTAAGGTCCTGGAGTGGCCTAGCCAGTCTCCAGACCTTAATCCGATTGAAAATCTGTGGAGGGAGCTGAAAGTTCGAATTGCCAAACGTCAGCCACCAAACCTTAAGGACTTGGAGAGGATCTGCCAAGAGGGGTGGGTCAAAATCCCTCCTGAGATGTGTACAAACCTGGGGGCCAACTACAGGAAACGTCTGACCTCTGTAATTGCCAACAAGGGATTTGCCACCAAATACTAAGTCATGTTTTGTGAAGGGGATCAAATACTTATTTCCCTCATGAACATGCAAATCAGTCATCATTTGTTAGATGCATTTCTGCTGAATATGTTGTTGCTATTCTGTCTCTCAGTGTTACAATACACCGAACATTCAATTTTTAGCCTGATCATTTCTGCTGCTGACTGCTGAGACAAGGTGGGGGTGGAGACAAGGGAGGTGCTGCGGCTGCACAGAGAGGAGCAGGCTCTGTAGGAGGAGTTCTGTCCTCCTCTCTGCTGCTGACTGCTGAGACAAGGTGGGGGTGGAGACGAGGGAGGTGCTGCAGCTGCACATAAAAGCGCAGGATCTGTAGGAGACATTTTGTCCTCCTTTCTGCAGCTGACTACTGAGATGGGGGGCAGAGATGAGCCTCTCCACATCTTCACAGAGAAGCGCAGGATCTGTAGGTGGAATTCTGACCTCCTTTCTGCTGATAACTACTGAAACAAGGTGGGGGGACAGAGACGAGATGAGGAGGGGTGCCACAGCTGCAAGAGAGGTGCGAGGGCCAGATTTATCCCATGGGCCTAGGGGGAGTGTCCTAGGGGGAGTATTTAGTGAAAAAATGTAGCATTGCTGTTCGCTTATCAAAATTGCACGTCAATTCGTTGTAATTTGTTGGGGTAAAATCGAACATTCTCAGGCTATAGCCTCTGCAATCGGAATGTATGAAAGGGGGAAAGGTTATGTCTGTGCATGCCTCCTGATAAGCAACCCGATGGCCAACTAAAGATATTTTCATGGTAAGTTGCCTGGCAATCATCAGCAGTGTTGATAGTCTCCCATGCAGGCTCCTTTAGTTGCTCATTGGTTTGCCAATCAGGACTGTAGGAGGCATTCCAACCGAAGGAAGGATGAAAACGGTGCTGCTAGATTAGAGGCCATAGCTTAGCGTTGCCAGCCGTTGCTGCCCCTTCTAGTAGGTTCATCAAGGAGATGGAAGTTACGAGCCACTCCTGCCTGTGCTTCAGTTATGAGGGGGTCAAAAACCCAATAGTCATAATTCTAGCCTGACTTCTTCACGGCATCCATACAGTCATAAAAACATTTATTGAGAGAGGTCTCCCCTTTAAGGTAGCTTTAGACCACTGCTCTAGAACCCCCATTATGACATCAGGGCCACCAAGAACCCAAGAACATAGGGTTCACTTTAGGATTCAGGGGAACCTATATGCTCCACTGGGCAGCAGTGGTGACCCTTCAGCAAGCCAACAACCTCTTTCCCAAATGGAACTCTCCAATAGAACATCATCGACCTCAACATATACCTTCTCAGCATAATTCTTCAACTCAGTTCCGCAGTCTTCTGGGACGAACCCGTTACCTATAGTATCCTTCTGACTACCAGTATAAATCCCAGCTCTATGCCAAGGCCCCCCAAGGAAAGATACTCCACTCTCCTTTCCTGTTGGGGGAAGCTCAGTTCCAATCTACTCAAATAGCTTCTACAGGCAGGTACTTCTCCAGCCACTTGAGGTGTTACTCTACCAGATTTCCTCCTCCAAAGACCACACAAAATGTCTTCCACCATACGCATACCCTGCCAACTAAAGGAGTTTCAGTGGCATTTCTGGTTCACAGCAACTGAGGGGTGGGACCTGCTCTAAGGGGGCTCTACAATCCTGAAAGAAGAAGCGCCTATACTAACAGGATATCCAGATAAGGACCTTTGAGTTGTTGCTCTGTAAGATTTCCTTCTCTGAAGACCACACAAAGGTCTTTCCACCATAATTATCCCCTGCCAACTAAATGGGTTTGAGGGGCATTACCAGTTCACAGCAACTGAGGGGTTGGACCTATCTTAAGGGGGGCTTACAAGCCTGAAACAGGAGGTGCCTTTACTGGCAGGATATCCAGATAAGGAGCTTTGAGGTGTTCCTCTACCAGATTTCCTTCACTGAAGACCACACAAAGCTCCTTCCATCATACCATGGCAGAATATCCAGATAAGGAGCTTTGAGGTGTTCCTCTATCAGATCTCCTTCACTGAAGACCACAAAAAGCTCCTTCCATCATACCATGGCAGAATATCCAGATAAGGAGATTTGAGGAGTTGCTCCACCAGATTTTCGTTTCTGAAGACCAGACCAAGCTCTTTCCACCATACTTATACCCTGACAACCAAAGGGGTTTGAGTGGCATAATCAGTTCACAGCAACCAAAGGGTGGAACCTATCCTTAGTGGGCCCCACAGGCCTGAAACAAGAAGTGCCTTTACTGGCAGGATATCCAGATAAGGAGCTTTAAAGGTGTTCCTCTACCAGATTTTCTTCTCTGAAGTCCACACAAAGTTCCTTCCATCATACCATGGCAAGATATCTAGATAAGGAGCTTTGAGGTGTTGCTCCGCCAGATTTTCTAATCTGAAGACCAGACCAAGCTCTTTCCACCATACTTATACCCTGACAACAAAAGGGGTTTGAGTGGCATAAACAGTTCACAGCAACCAAAGGGTGGGACCTATCCTAAGTGGGGCCCACAGGCCTGAAACAGGAAGTGCTGTTACTGGCAGGATATCCAGAGAAGAAACTTAGAGGTGTTCCTCTACCAGATTTTCTCCTCTGAAGACCACACAAAGTTCCTTCCATCATACCATGCCATGATATCCAGATAAAGAGCTTTGCATGATGCCAAACATACTCTTGGCTACCCCAACCCCCCTCCCCCCACAGGCCTCCTGTTCTGTAGTTACCGGACTCTCCTGCTCCTCCCGGCTTTGAGAAATTCCGGTTCAGAGCTGTTAAAATGACGGCTGAAAAGTCAGGTAAACAGCCAATCAAGCACAGTGTTTGACATTCGCCCAAAGTATGTTTTATAAATGATTTTTCTTAAAGAGTACCTGTCAAATTGTGATTGTGCAAGCTAAATGTTGTGCAAATATTATAATGTACGAAAATTGCAACTGACATTTTTTTTAATTTTACATTCAGAAAAAAATATAACATTCTGGGGGTGTTTTAAGTAAATTTCTAACCAAAAATGCAAATTTTACCATCAGCGTGAAAAATTTTTTAAAAATTGCTTCAGGCGGGAACTTGTTAAAATATTTCTATTCCCAATAATGGGAAAATAATTGTTGAAAAAATGTGGGGGTTTTTTAGTGCAGGTATTATGTTTTTTTTTTTTTACAAACATTGCAATGTAAAAAATTCCAGCCATCATATTTTTCATTTTGCATCCAGAAATTAAATAATATTCTGGGGGTTTAAGTAAATTTCTAACAAAAAATGCTGATTTTACCATCAGCATGAAATTTTTTTAAAAATTGCTTCAGGCGGGAACTTGTTAAAATATTTCTATTCCCGATAATGGGAAAATAATTGTTGAATAAAATGTGTTTTTTTTAGTGCAGGTATTATGTTTCTTTTACAAACATATTGTAATGTAAAATATTGCAATTGCCATCTTTTTAATTTTACATTCAGAAAATATATAATATTCCGGGTTTTAAAGTAAATTCCTAACCAAATGCTGATTTTACCATAAGTGTGGAAAATGTTTTTAAAAATTGCTTCAGGTGGGAACTTGTTAAAATATTTCTATTTACATTTTCTTGATAATGGGAAAATAATTGTTGAAAAAATGTGGGGGGTTTTTTTTAGTGCAGGTATTATGTTTGTTTTTTTAAAAACATTGCAATGTATAAAATTCCAGCCATCATATTTTTCATTTTGCATCCAGAAATTATATAATACTCTGGGGGTTTAAGTAAATTTCTAGCAAAAAATGCTGATTTTAACATCAGCGTGAAAAATGTTTTAAAAATGCTTCAGGCGGGAACTTGTTAAAATATTTCTATTCCCGATAATGGGAAAATAATTGTTGAAAAAATGTGGGGGTTTCTTACTGCAGGTATTATGTTTTTTTTTACAAACATTGCAATGTAAAAAATTCCAGCCGTCATGTTTTTCATTTTGCATCCAGAAATTATATAATATTCTGGGGGTTTAAGTAAATTTCTAACAAAAAATGCTGATTTTACCATCAGCGTGAAATTTTTTTAAAAAATTGCTAAATTATTCTGGGGGTTTAAGTAAATTTCTAACAAAAAATGCTGATTTTACCATCAGCGTGAAAATTTTTTTAAAAATTGCTATAATATTCTGGGGGTTTAAGTAAGTTTAAGTAAATTTCTAACAAAAAATGCAGATTTTTTTTTTAAATTGCTATAATATTCTGGGGGTTTAAATAAATTTAAGTAAATTTCTAAGAAAAAATGCTGATTTTTTTTTTAAATTGCTATAATATTCTGGGGGTTTAAATAAATTTAAGTAAATTTCTAACAAAAAATGCTGATTTTACCATCAGCATGAAATTTTTTTAAAAATTACTTCAGGCGGGAACTTGTTAAAATATTTCTATTCCCGATAATGGGAAAATAATTGTTGAAAAAATGTGGGGGGTTTTTAGTGCAGGTATTATGTATTTTTTTTTACAAACAATGCAATGTAAAAAATTCCAGCCATCATATTTTTCATTTTGCATCCAGAAATTATATAATATTTTGGGGGTTTAAGTAAATTTCTAACAAAAAATGCTGATTTTACCATCAGCGTGAATTTTTTTTTAAAAATTGCTTCAGGAGGGAACTTGTTAAAATATTTCTATTCCTGATAATGGAAAAATAATTTTTGAAAAAATGTGGGTTTTTTTTAGTGCAGGTATTGTTGTTTTTTTTTTTCAAATATTGCAATGTAAAAAATTCCAGCCATCATATTTTTCATTTTGCATCCAGAAATTATATAATATTCTGGGGGTTTAAGTAAATTTAAGTAAATTTCTAACAAAAAATGCAGATTTTACCATCAGCGTGAAATTTTTAAAAAAATTGCTATAATATTCTGGGGGTTTAAGTAAATTTCTAACAAAAAATGCTGATTTTACCATCAGCGTGAAAAATTTTTTAAAAATTGCTTCAGGCGGGAACTTGTTAAAATATTTCTATTCCTGATAATGGGAAAATAATTGTTGAAAAAATGTGGGGGTTTTTTAGTGCAGGTATTATGTTTTTTTTTTCCTTTACAAACATTGCAATGTAAAAAATTCCAGCCGTCATATTTTTCATTTTGCATCCAAAAATTATATAATATTCTGGGGGTTTAAGTAAATTTTAGTAAATTTCTAACAAAAAATGCTGATTTTACCATCAGTGTGAAATTTTTTTAAAAAAATTGCTATAATATTCTGGGGGTTTAGGTAAATTTAAGTAAATTTCTAACAAAAAATGCTGATTTTTTTTAAAATTGCTATAATATTCTGGGGGTTTAAGTAAATTTCTAACACAAAATGCTGATTTTACCATCAGCGTGAAAATTTTTTTAAAAATTGCTTCAGGCGGGAACTTGTTAAAATATTTCTATTCCCGATAATGGGAAAATAATTGTTGAAAAAATGTGGGGGGTTTTTTAGTGCAGGTATTATGTTTTTTTTTTCTACAAACATTGCAATGTAAAAAATTCCAGCCATCATATTTTTCATTTTGCATCCAGAAATTATATAATATTCTGGGGGTTTAAGTAAATTTCTAACACAAAATGCTGATTTTACCATCAGCGTGAAAATTTTTTTAAAAATTGCTTCAGGCGGGAACTTGTTAAAATATTTCTATTCCTGATAATGGGAAAATAATTGTTGAAAAAATGTGGTTTTATTTTTAGTGCAGGTATTATGGTTTGTTTTTTTTTACAAACATTGCAATGTAAAAAATTCCAGCCATCATATTTTTCATTTTGCATCAAGAAATTATATAATATTCTGGGGGTTTAAGTAAATTTAAGTAAATTTCTAACAAAAAATGCTGATTTTACTATCAGCGTGAAATTTTTTAAAAAAATTGCTATAATATTCTGGGGGTTTAAGTAAATTTCTAAGCAAAAATTCTGATTTTACCATCAGCGTGAAAAATGTTTTAAAAATTGCTCCAGGCGGGAACTTGTTGAAATATTTCTATTCCTAATAATGGGAAAATAATTGTTGAATAAAATGTGTTTTTTTAGTGCAGGTACTATGATTCTTTTACAAACATATTGTAATGTAAAATATTGCAATTGCCATCTTTTTAATTTTACATTCAGAAAATATATAATATTCTGAGTTTTAAAGTAAATTCCTAACCAAATGCTGATTTTACCATAAGTGTGGAAAATGTTTTTAAAAATTGCTTTAGGCTGGAAGTTGTTAAAATATTTCTATTTACATTTTCCCGATAATGGGAAAATAATTGTTGAAAAAATGTGGTTTTTTTTTAGTGCAGGTATTATGGGTTTTTTTTACAAACATTGCAATGTAAAAAAATTCCAGCCGTCATATTTTTCATTTTGCATCCAGAAATTATATAATATTCTGGGGGTTTAAGTAAATTTCTAACAAAAAATGCTGATTTTACCATCAGCGTGAAAAAATTTTTCAAAATTGCTTCAGGCGGGAACTGATTTTACCATCAGCGTGAAATTTTTTTAAAAAATTGCTATAATATTCTGGGGGTGTATGTAAATTTCTAACAAAAAATGCTGATTTTACCATCAGCGTGAACATTTTTTTAAAAATTGCTATAATATTCTGGGGGTTCAAGTAAATTTAAGTAAATTTCTAACAAAAAATGCTGATTTTTTTAAAAAATCGCTATAATATTCTGGGGGTTTAAGTAAATTTAAGTAAATTTCTAACAAAAAATGCTGATTTTACCATCAGTGTGAAAAATGTTTTAAAAATTGCTTCAGGCAGGAACTTGTTAAAATATAATATTCTGGGGGTTTAAGTAAGTTTAAGTAAATTTCTAACAAAAAATGCTGATTTTACCATCAGCGTGAAATTTTTTAAAAAAATTGCTATAATATTCTGGGGGTTCAAGTAAATGTAAGTAAATTTCTAACAAAAAATGCTGATTTTTTTTAAAAATCGCTATAATATTCTGGGGGTTTAAGTAAATTTAAGTAAATTTCTAACAAAAAATGCTGATTTTACCATCAGTGTGAAAAATGTTTTAAAAATTGCTTCAGGCAGGAACTTGTTAAAATATAATATTCTGGGGGTTTAAGTAAGTTTAAGTAAATTTCTAACAAAAAATGCTGATTTTACCATCAGCGTGAATTTTTTTTAAAAAAATTGCTATAATATTCTGGGGGTTTAAGTAAATTTCTAAGCAAAAATTCTCATTTTACCATGAAAAATAAAAAAAAAAATGTTTCAAGGGAGAATAAATTAAAATATTTCAATTACAATTTTCCCAGCTAATGGGAAAATAATTGTTAAAAAATTTATTTTTTATTGCAGGTATTATGTTTGTTTTTTAATTTTACATTCAGAAAATATATACTATTCTAGAGGAGGGGGTTCAAGTAAATTTCTAACCAAAATCTGATTTTAACATAAGTGGGAAAAATTTTAAAAATTGTTTCAGAGGTGAAGTGGTTAAAATATTTCAGTTTAAATTTTCCTGCTGATGGGAAAATAATTGTTGAAAAAAAAAAACGTGTTTTTTTAGTGCAGGTATTATGTTTATTTTGCACCTTCTATCATGCACCCCCCATCCTGGCAGACCAGGCAGGTAATTACATGCAGGATTATTCATGCGGTGCTATATATACATCTTACAGCAGACCTCCCCAGCTGTTAACCTTGTATACAATTATCATCCTTCTCTCGGGCGCCTCTCTTCTTTTCTCTGTAATTAATTATTCGATGTACCTGGTTCAGTGCGCTAGATTATTGCGGCGCGCTCATTAGGAATGAAAGGTCGCCTTCCATATAAACTACCAGCTGCTGACAGTTATTTTGACGTTAAAAGTAAAGCGTCGCTTGATAGCCGCAATTATGTAAAAGTAATCTTTCGACTAATAGTCAAGTGGACCGGTGGATGAAAGTTTTTATTTATTGGGTTATCTTTTTACATTGTTAAATGTAAAATAACAATTAAAAAATAAAAAAAAATGTAATTTTTTTTATTGAATCCATATAGTGTAGATACATGAATTTAAACTGGTATGAGCCTCTTATGGTCCCTGTACAGCAAGACAGTCCCTGTGTAGTTGGGGGCTCGTCCGGGATGAACTGAGTCAAGACGGACTTATAGTCCCTGTACAGCAAGACTAAAATATGAGGGGAATAAGCAACACAGGGAGCCAGTTTGTGTGCTGATTGGAGGAGAGAGCAGAGTGACAAAGGGATGAGCTCATCACTGTGCTACTTTGACGTTACCTGTCCAGTTGGGGGCTCGTCCGGGATGAACTGAGCCAAGAGGGACCGACAGTCCCTATACAGCAAGACTGGAGTATGAGGGACATAAGCAACACAGGGAGCCAATCAGTTTGTGTGCTGATTGGAGGAGAGAGCAGAGTGACAAAGGGATGAGCTCATCACTGTGCTACTTTGACGTTACCTGTCCAGTTGGGGGCTCGTCCGGGATGAACTGAGCCAAGAGGGACCGACAGTCCCTATACAGCAAGACTGGAGTATGAGGGACATAAGCAACACAGTGAGCCAATCATTTTGTGTGCTGATTGAAGGAGAGAGCAGAGTGACAAAGGGATGAGCTCATCACTGTGCTACTTTGACGTTACCTGTCCAGTTGGGGGCTCGTCCGGGATGAACTGAGCCAAGAGGGACCGACAGTCCCTATACAGCAAGACTGGAGCATGAGGGAAATAAGCAACACAGGGAGCCAATCATTTTGTGTGCTGATTGAAGGAGAGAGCAGAGTGACAAAGGGATGAGCTCATCACTGTGCTACTTTGACGTTACCTGTCCAGTTGGGGGCTCGTCCGGGATGAACTGAGCCAAGAGGGACCGACAGTCCCTATACAGCAAGACTGGAGCATGAGGGAAATAAGCAACACAGGGAGCCAATCAGCTTGTGTGCTGATTGAAGGAGAGAGCAGAGTGACAAAGAGATGAGTTCATCACTGTGCTACTTTGACGTTACCTGTCGAGTTGGGGTCTTGTCCGGGATGAACTGAGCCAAGAGGGACTTACAGTCCCTGTACAGCAAGACTGGAGTATGAGGGAAATAAGCAACACAAGGAGCCAATCAATTTGTGTGCTGATTGAAGGAGAGAGCAGAGTGACAAAGGGATGAGCTCATTGTTTTGCTCCTTTGACGTAACCTGTCCAGTTGGGGGCTCGTCTGGGATGAACTGAGCCAAGATGATGAATGATGATGGCTATCAGACTGATGACATCTAGTGGCAGAGGAAAAGTACTGCAAGAGAAATCTCTAAATTTATGCTGAAAATTCCAGAAAAGGCTGTTTTTCTTCTTTTAGCTTTTAATAGGCTATCCATTTTTATCTTGATATTTGGGGCTGGAGGGCTGGATAAAATCTTCTCTATGAAAGTGTACATATAGCAAAAACGTTAAAATTTTTGGATCGAGTGAGGAAGGGTTGAGCCCCAGCCGCAGTATTTTTTAGCTGTCTGGGTACCACTGGCAAAATTATACTTCACTTCCCGTCACAGAGGTGCAGCAGGACGTTAGGGTAAATCTCCCACAATTAAGGGAATTCCCTTCTTAGTTGTCCCCGGAACAGGCGTCCCCGTAAGAAGATTCCCCCCACACCTCATGCTCTTGGGGCAACTCTAAAATTTTGGATCTCCCCTCACTCGCTTTCTCATTGACAATGGTCAACAGTACAAATAATGGGACAAATCTCCAAACTGGGAACAAAAATGGCAAAAACATGGCAGGAGGTCCAATCTTCCAAACTCTATCCAAAACTAAAAAAATGAATTGCATAGACATATACTGTAAGGTCCAGGGATACAAATATCGTGGATCTTGATACGTTCGAACGTAGAAAGGCAAAATCAGGGATCTAATTCCCCCTTTGCCCATTGGTAAGTTGATGAAGCCACCCAAACTGCTAGGTGGGTCATTAATCACTGGCACAAGGGCCTAGGGCCTAGTAGAGGTCCTCCAGCTACGACCTTCATATTCCTGCAGTAAACCAGGGATAGTACAATTGGTCAAAGCTGTGAACCCGCCTCTTTCTTAAAGCTCCTCTCCCAAGCGTCAGCCCCTCTTCCCCCTCTGGCCCTTATCTCCAGCCAACAGTTGCGTTAATTCCAAAAAAATACCAAGCTAAAAGCCCAAAACGTACCTAAAACCTCGGTCACATGATAAAACAGGCCCAGGGTCCTCTATGTTCTTCACTGACGAGAAGGGAGGTCTTTCTCAACGTGTTTGACGCTGACCTTTTCTTTTTAGGTTCTAGAAGACTGCTAGGCGTGATGACGTCATCCAGATAACAACACTATAGCTCCATCAACAGGAACACAACTGGGAGACCTAGAAAAGGACCTTCATGGTAGGATCACCAGCTGTTCTTCTACAGGAAGCTACAGACGTCCAAAGACTGGAAGTCATTGATAAAAGAACATTACCATGCTAAAGCTTGTAGGACACTTTGTGTTTGGACATTTGTTGAAATGTTCCTCAAATCTACTCGAAGAAAATTATCTGTGAAACATTCCTCAAATCTACTCGAAGAAAATTATCTGTGAAACGTTCCTCAAATCTACTCAAAGAAAATTATCTCTGAAACGTTCCTCAAATCTACTCGAAGAAAATAATCGGTGAAACGTTCCTCAGATCTACTCGAAGAAAATAATCGGTGAAACGTTCCTCCAATCTGCTTGAAGAAAATAATTGGTGAAACTTTCTCGGATCTACTGGAAGAAAATAATCGGTGAAACGTTCCTCAAATCTACTGGAAGAAAATAATCGGTGAAACGTTCCTCAGATCTACTGGAAGAAAATAATCGGTGAAACGTTCCTCAAATCTACTTGAAGAAAATAATCGGTGAAACATTCCTCAAATCTACTGGAAGAAACTAATTGGTGAAACGTTCCTCAGATCTACTCGAAGAAAATAACTTGGAGAAACGTTCCTCAAATCTACTTGAAGAAACTAATCGGTGAAACGTTCCTCAGATCTGCTTGAAGAAAATAATCAGTGAAACGTTCCTCAAATCTACTGGAAGAAAATAATCGGTGAAACGTTCCTCAAATCTACTTGAAGAAACTAATCTGTGAAATGTTCCTCAGATCTACTGGAAGAAAATAATCGGTGAAACGTTCCTCAAATCTACTTGAAGAATATAATCGGTGAAACATTCCTCAAATCTACTGGAAGAAACTAATTGGTGAAACGTTCCTCAGATCTACTCGAAGAAAATAACTTGGAGAAACGTTCCTCAAATCTACTTGAAGAAACTAATAGGTGAAACGTTCCTCAGATCTGCTTGAAGAAAATAATCAGTGAAACGATCCTCAAATCTACTGGAAGAAAATAATCGGTGAAACGTTCCTCAAATCTACTTGAAGAAACTAATCGGTGAAACGTTCCTCAGATCTACTTGAAGAAAATAATCGGTAAAAATTTCTCGGATCTACTGGAAGAAAATAATCGGTGAAACGTTCCTCAAATCTACTTAAAGAAACCAATCGGTGAAACATTCCTCAAATCTACTTGAAGAAAATAATTGGTGAAACGTTCCTGAAATCTACTCAAAAAAAATAATCGTTGAAACGTTCCTCAAATCTATTCGAAGAAAATAATCAGTGAAATGTTCCTCAAATCTACTTGAACAAAATAATCGGTGCAATGTTCCTCAAATCTATTCGAAGAAAATAATCGGTGAAATGTTCCTCAAATCTACTCGAAGAAAATAATCGGTGAAACGTTCCTCAAATCTACTCGAAAAAAATAATCAATGAAACTTTCCTCAAATCTACTGGAAGAAACTAATCGGTGAAACATTCCTCAGATCTACTGGAAAAAAATAATCGGTGAAACGTTCCTCAAATCTACTGGAAGAAAATAATCGGTGAAACGTTCCTCAAATCTACTTAAAGAAAATAATCGGTGAAATGTTCTTCAAATCTATTCGAAGAAAATAATCGGTAAAGTGTTCCTCAAATCTATTCGAAGGAAATAATCGGTGAAATGTTCTTCAAATCTACTCGAAGAAAATAATCGGTGAAATGTTCAAGAAAATAATCGGTGATGGGGGCATTTGAATTTGCAAAGATTCAGTTGTCCTCGATAGATGAGCCCATCAGTCTGCTGCTTCTTCTTTTCCTGCCCAGTCACAGGCTAGGGCAGGTCTTGGATGACCTGGGCTCAGAGAAAGCAGAATGAAAGCAGTTCATTGGGGTTTAGGCAAAATATCCCTTACATTGGTGGCCACCAAAAATAATGTCCCCTACTGTGGTGGTCAGAAGGCCACCTTTACAGAAAGCTCATTGCAGCTGGCTTTGCCAAGTGGCGTCGGCCCCAGAACTATGCAGGCCGCATCGATCAGCCACAGCTCTAGGAACCCCCTAGGTGTCCACGGAAGCCTGGTTGAAGAGGGCTGGAATTGAGTGAATCAGGAAAATACCACAATATAGCCAGTAGATGGAGCTGATCAATCAGAAACAGCTCCTGATCCACTCTATTATGTATGCATGAATAACCTTCGACCTGGAGACAAGATAGCCTAATAACATTCAATTTTGCCCCCTATTTGCACAGAATGCATGTATATGCAATTTTTTTTTTCTATGAAGGCGAAGGTCAATCGGCCACAACTCAAGGCTCTCCTAGCAAGACCTGAAGGAACCCTACTTGAGAATAGCTAGACTAGAGTAAATCAGGAAAATACCCATTATTGCCACTAGATGGAGCTGATGAAATACTTATTTACTATGATCATCAGATCCATCTAGTGGCCATAATGCTGATTTTTCCTGATTCACTCTATTATGTATGAATGAATAACATTCGACCTGCAGAGAAATTAGCCCAATAACATTCAATTTTTTTTATATATATAACTACCTACCCCCCCTTTAAACTACAGAAAACCCACATCTACAGCTCAAGGATACCCTAGCAACCCCGTAAGGAAGCCTAGCTAGAGAATAGCTACAATAGAGTAAATCAGGAAAATACGGTCAAAATAAATACTTTTTTACTATGCTCATCAGCTCCATCTAGTGGCCATAATGCTGCATTTTCCCCGATTCACTCTATTTTGTAATAATGAATAACATTCAACCTGCAGAGAAATTAGCCTTATGACATTCAATTTTGCCCCCATACACACAAAATTAATTTTTTTTATAAATACCCCCCCCCCCCCCCCCCGATCAATCAGTAAAATCCCCATTATGGCCACTAGATGAAGGTTTTTTACTATGATCATCTGCTTCATCTAGTGGCCATAATGTTGTATTTTCCAGATTCACTCTATTATGTATGAATGAATAACATTCGACCTGCAGAGAAATTAGCCTAATAACATTCAATTTTTCCCCCATACACACAAAATGAAATTTTTTTATAAATACCCCCCCCCCCCCCGATCAATCAGTAAAATCCCCATTATGGCCACTAGATGAAGGTTTTTTACTATGATCATCTGCTTCATCTAGTGGCCATAATGTTGTATTTTCCAGATTCACTGTATTATGTATGAATGAATAACATTCGACCTGCAGAGAAATTAGCCTAATAACATTCGATTTTGCCCCCTTTTACACAGAATGCGTCTATATACATATTTTATTTTTTTTATAAATACTCCCCCCCCCCCCCCAAACTACAGCAAAACCACAGCTCTATTCTGTAATAATGAATAACATTCGACCTGCAGAGGAATTAGCCTAATAACATTCGATTTTGCCCCCCTTCACATAGAACAAATGTATATGCAATCTTTTTTAATATTAATATTATACAGGATTTATATAGCGCCAACAGTTTGCTCAGCGCTGTACAATATAACGGGAGACAATACAGCAACAATACAGTTCAATACAAGAGGGATAGGAGGGTCTGATCCTGGGAGCTTAAATCTAGGATAAATACACCTCTATAACTACAACGAGGTTGAAGTCAATCAGCCACATCTCATGGACTCCCTCACAAGACCTGAAGGAACCCTAGCAGAGTCTATCTGGATAATACCCATTATGGCCAGTAGATGGAGCGGACGAAATAAATATTTTTTTACTATGATCATCAGCTCCATCTAGTGTCCATAATGCTGTATTTTCCCTGATTCACTCTATTTTGTAATAATGAATAACATTCGACCTGCAGAGAAATTAGGCTAATAACATTCGATTTTGCCCCCCCCCCCCCCCCCCCGTTCACACAGAACAAATGTATATGCAATTACTTTTGTTTTATAAATACACCTCGTTGACTACAACGAGGTGGAAGTTAATCAGCCACATCTCATGGACTCCCTCACAAGACCTGAAGGAACCCTAGCTGGAATAGAGTAAAATCTGGATAATACCACATTATGGCCACTAGATGGAGCACAAGATCAAAGTAAATACTTTTTTATATATATATGATCATCATCTCCATCTAGTGGCCATAATTCGGTATTTACCTGACCCACTCTATTATGTGGGACTAAATAACATTCGACCTGGAGAGTAAATAGCCTAATAACATTCGATTTTGCCCCCATTTGCAGAAAATGCATGTATATGCAATTATTTTTTTTTTTATAAAGGAGGAGGTCAGTCAGCCACAGCTCAAGGATCCCCTAGCCATACCTGAAGGAACCCTAGTTGAGTTTAGCTGGGCTAGAGGAAATCAGGTAAATACCTATTATGACCCCTAGAGGGAGCGTATGATCATAGGATATAAATACTTATTTATTATGATCATCATCTCCATCTAGTGACCATAATGCGGTATTTTCCTAATCCCCTCTGTTATGTATGCATGAATAACATTCGACCAGGAGACAAAATAGCCTAATAACATTCGATTTTGCCCCCTATTTGCACAGAATGCATGTATATGCAATTCTTTTTTTAAAAAAAAGACAAGGTCAGTCAGCTCAAGGATCCCCTAGCTCACGGATATCAAACTGGCGGCCCTCCAGCTGTTGCCAAACTACAAGTCCCATGAGGCATTCAAAGATTGACAGGTACAAGCATGACTCCCAAGGGCAGAGGCATGATGGGACTTGTAGTATCACAACAGCTGGAGGGCCACCAGTTTGACACCCCTGCCCTAGCCAGACCTGAAGGAACACTATTTAAGTTCAGCTGGGCTACAATAAATCAGCGAAATACCCGTTATGGCCATTAGATGGAGCTGATGACTATAGTATATTAAAGCTTTTTGACTTTGATGTTCATCTCCATCTAGTGGACATAATGAGGTATTTTCGTGATTCACTCTATTATGTATGCATGAATAACATTCGACCTGGAGACAAAATGGCCTAATAACATTCGATGTTGCCCCCTTTTGCACAGAATACATCTATATGCATATTTTTTTTTTATTACAAAACAAATGTAATTGCAATTATTTAGTTTTTTAGCCTTTCATACAGGGTTGTGCAGTGTAGCAGAGCTACAGTATACAACAGTATAGACAGGCAAAAGAGCTCCCTGTGTGCCTCTAGATATAACCTTCGACCTTTTGTTAAAAAAGCGCAAAGTTTTTCTCTTTTAGCAGGGCTCCTTTTTTTTTTTTTGGGTCACCGGAAGCCGAAGAGTTAAAGGCGCACTCATTAAAAATCCATACCGCAGCGCCGAATGTGAAAAAGGCACAGATCAATATAGTCCGCGGAATTCATTGTTCGCCAAAAGGCTCCCCCACTTTTAACCGTTCGCTCCCCGGGAACGCGACCGTTAAGAAAGAGCGTCACTTTATGGATTTCCCACTAATGAGGCCGGAAAGGAAGATGGTATTCATCTTTATTAATCTCGATGTGCCAAATCAAATGAGGGCTGAAAGCCATTGGCATTTCTCTTTGTGACAATCCATTAGAACATTCAGCTTCTTTTTTTTTTTCGAGACGGGATGAGCATGGAGGAACCGGACTGGAATATTTGTTTCGGGGGCTCAGAGGTCAGCGGCTCATAAATGATGCATTTCCCACAGAGGCGAGCGGCAGCGGCACGCAGAGCCGGATGAAGCCTTAGACCAAGGCGTGATTCCTGTGCAGTATTGTAACATTCACATAAAAGTTATATTCGATCTTTTTCCATTCGGGCGCCTTTTCAGATTTATAATTTATAGGTGGACTTGTCAGCGGCTCCCTCTAGTGGTCCGTCTGTGTAGGCAATGTAATTAAAGTGGAACTAAACTGCTCTTTAATTGCCTCCCCCTCCACCGGCGGTGCATCTGCAAATGCCACAGCTCCTGGTGAATGAGTAATAAAGCACTCGGTGGCATTTGCCTGCATGTGCAGACATGTAATTAAAGTTAAAGCAGCTACTGCCTCCCCGCACCCCTCTTCCACGCCACTGATTTGACAAAATCTGCGCATGTGCAGAGGCACTGTTGTTCTCTTCCAGGCATTTGGGAGCTAGAATATAGTGAGATGGAGGGGAGTTGGCAGGCAGGTTGTTTGACAGGGGCAGTCTTTAAAATGTTTCTTCTGCCAGCTATCGTTGGGGCCTTTAGGGTTGGTGCACCTAACAATAGTCCCAACGAACCTGCATGCAGTTAAGGTATTCCATAGGGGTGGTATAGTCTTTGAAGGACAAGGAGTGGGAAGGAAGGGTGGCTGCCCTGGGCACTGTGGTATCATGTGAGGAGGGGGGGGGCACAAGGAGATCATGGCAGGGTATTTGTGTTGGGAGGGGGAATTTGGGGCACAGCAGGGTGCAAGAATTGATCTAGGAGTGGAAATTTGGAGGGGTGTGCATGCTAGGAGTGGTGATTCGAGGGGATTTGTGTTAGGAGGGGGGATGGGGGATGAAGTTTTGTGCAAGGAAGAGGGATTTGGGTGGTTGTGCTAGAAGATGACACATGGTAGAGGAGAGAGAGGTTTTTTTTTTTTGCTAGAAGGGATTTTTCTTTTGGTGGGGGGGGGGGTTCTTGTGCTAGTAGGGATGATTGGGGTATTTGGAAAAAATATTTTTTGGGGGCGGGGGGGATTTGAGCTAGGAGGGGTGTTTTTTTTGGGGGGGAGGATTGTGCTGGGGGTATTTGGGGAGACATTTGATGGGAGGGGGCAAATATTTCTGCTGGGAGGGGAGATTTGTGCTGGGAGGAGGGGACATTTTTGCTTAGCATGCAAATTAGTGCTCAGTTTTTCTATTTTTTTGGGGGGGTTGCTGACACATAATGCTTATACATCTGGGGGGAGGTGCGGTTTGGCATGTTTGCCCTGGAAATAGAGGCTTGCTTGGCTAGCTCTCCTGCTCCCTGATTGCTCTGCTGCAAGGAAGGGAGGAATGTATTGTGGTCACCTGCTGACTTAGCACCATCCACAGGCAGCTTAACTCTTCAATAAGACACAGAAGTTGAATGCAATGCAATTTTACTTCATTTAATTGCAGGACAGAGGATGTCTTTCCAGTATTTTGAAGTGTAAGAAGACAATGTCTATCCCTGTCTCTGTGAATAACTAACATTGACTGAGCAAACATGGAAAAAGTGGGGAGGGTCTAGCTGGGACTGACCTAACAAGCGCTAAACGGAAGGGGAGGACAGGGGAGGATACCAAAATCACAACAGTAATCAAGTTGCAGTGGCCATAAACTGCCACTAGATGACAGCATACTAAAAAATAAAATGATAATCTCATGTAGTTCAACACAAGACAAAAAAAAATGCATGAAAGTGGGACAAAACAGTCCCTGCCCTCAAAGGAGCTTACAATCTAATGCAGGCTATACATGGGTTGAACTCTGAACTAATTTTCTTTAGTGAATCGAACATTTGGTGTTTTGATTTCAAAATCCGTCCAACCAAGCCTTTTATTTCACCTCATGTTGCTACAGAATGGCCAAGAATCTGAAATTAGAAAGACTCATTTCTTTTTTCAATGACATTTCTCGCATGATTCTTCCATCATTGATTGGAAATTAGTTTGTTTTTGAAAAAAAAATTCCAACATGCCCGATCATTCAAATTCAATGGCGCAAAATTCCAACGAAAATTTGTAGAAAAGAATTTCGCAAAATAATTTTTTTTCGGAATGCGACCCATGTATGGCCTCACATGCTAGCGTCATTGACAAAAAAAGAGCCCTCAGCTTGCAGTTTCCAATAGTGCCTAAAGAGGGCAGTGTGACTATTTAGCACTGTAATTGTCAGAAAAAATAACTGTTTAAAAAAAATGGTAATGAAAAATTTGCAAAAAAAATTTTTTTTATTCAATTTTCTTTTCTAGCAGCCTATAAAAAAACAGGAACTATGCTGTAGTTCGTATGAAACATTAGAGGTGCCTTCTGCATGGCTCCGGCAGGAAGCATTGAGTTTGTAGGCTGCACTGATTACTATGCGGATGGCATCACACCGCCTAATTAATTCTGCTCTAGTCCTTCATCATGTATGTGCTTTTCAATGGCTGACCTTGGGGACCGAAGTACACATCGTTATCTTTATCAATATGATTGCTTTAATGTTCAACATTAAGAACTAAATGCATTATATGAGGTCTCCCGGGGAAGTAAACAATGAAGAAAAAAAAAAAAAAGCGTAAAAGCATCCTGAAATTTCACACAATGGTAAATTACATCGGGGCCGGGGCAGTATGTCAGCAAGAAAAACAGAACCATGAAAAGTTCAATGTCAGCAGTTGTGAGATGGGACTTTTTTTTATATATTTGGAGACATTGATGGTTGACGGAAGAAAGAGATCAACCGGTCCACTGAGTTACATTTTTTGTTACTGATCATCCTTCGCATGCATCTTCATTTGCTGATAACTGACACGCTACCTCTGCTGGGAGTATGTTCTAAGCATCCTCTACTCTCGGTAAAATAATACTTTCGTTACTCTGCTCTTGAACTTTCCATCTGTTTGTAGGCAGGTGCAGTCGGTTTTCTCCACTGTAGGTGGCGGTACTGCAGCTGGAGAGAAAGTCAAGAGAAACTTTGTTTCTCTATGGTTTCCTTGGTCCCAAAGAACAGTGTTCCAGTTGACCTTGGTGGCCATCTTGGGTCAAACAGAGACTTTTTAAGTCCCTGCTCGCAGGTTTTGGCATGCAATTGAAAGGTGACTAGTGTAGGGAGAACATACCCAACTGCCAGGGACAGCACTAGTGGTAGACAGTAGTAAAGAAAGAGTAGCTCCCTCTTGGACCACGCCGTACTCCACCTCCTCCTGCCTTCAGCTCAACCGGAGCGGTACTGCAGCTGGAGAGGAAACTTTGTTTCTCTATAGTTTCCTTGGTCCCTTGGAACAGTGTTCCAGTTGACCTTGGTGGCCATCTTGGGTCAAGCAGAGTCTTTTTAAGTCCCTGCCCCCAAATGAGAAGTGGCTAATGTAGGGAGAGTATTCCCATCTGCCAGTGACAGCATTAGAGGTAGGGAGTAGTAGAGAAAGAGTAGCTCCCTCTTGGGTTGGATCAGCCATGCTGCACTCCACCTCCTCCTGCCTTTAGCTGAGGCCTACTACTGATGTCTCTCTGCTGCGATACCTTTGAGTTCCTGGACGGGGCAATCTCCCCGCTGGCTTGTTGTAACTGTTCTGCAAGTTCTTCAATAGATTGGTTTCTTACCATCTGTTTGTAGGCAGGTGCAATCTGTTTTCTCCACTGTAGGTGGTGCTCAACCGGAGCGGTACTGTAGCTGGAGAGGAAGTCAAGAGAAACTTTGTTTCTCTATGGTTTCTTTGGTCCCTTGGAACAGTGTTCCAGTTGATCTTGGTGGCTATCTTGGGTCAAGCAGAGTTTTTTTAAGTCCCTGCCCCCAATTGAGAAGTGGCTAGTGTAGGGAGAGTATTCCCATCTGCCAGTGACAGCATTAGAGGTAGGGAGTAGTAGAGAAAAAGTAGCTCCCTCTTGGGTTGGATCAGCCATGCTGCACTCCACCTCCTCCTGCCTTCAGCTCAGGCCTACTACTGATGACTCTCTGCTGCGATACCTTTGAGTTCCCGGACGGGGCAATCTCCCCACTGGATTGTTGTAACTTTTCTGCAAGTTTTTCAATACATTGGTTTCTTACCAGTCTGTGTTCTTCACTGTAGGTGGTGCTCAACCAGAGCGGTACTGCAGTCAAGAGAAAACTTAGTTTCTCTATGGTTTCCTTGGTCCCTTGGAACAGTGTTCTAGTTGACCTTGGTGGCCATTTTGGATCAAGCAGAGTCTTTTTAAGTCCCCACTCACAGGTTTTGGTGTGCAGTTAAGAAGTGGCTAGTGTAAAGAGAGCATACCCACCTGCCAGGGACAGTGCTAGGGGTAGACAGTAGTAGAGAATATGTAGCTCCCTTTTGTGCCACGCCGCAACCCACCTCATCCCGCCTTCAGCTCAACCGGAGCGGTACTGCAGCTGGAGTACAAGTCAATTCTTCATCAGGGCTTCATAAATTTCTGAGGGACAGGATTACAGGACCCTCAAGTAATTACAAGGGTTCAAGGTTGCATCTGGAAGTGTTTCAGCAGTCAAAAGGGATCATCTGAACTGGATTATCTACTCATCTATGACCAACCTAAGATGACTTAGCCAGAACTACAGAAGAGAAACATTTGGGGGTGCAGTCTTCTGGAGCCGGAGAGGACACCTGCCCTGGACAGTCAATAGGAAATGTCCACTTTCACCAGGCTGTGAGGTGGACACTTGAAGAAGGACTCTTTTGCAGTGTAAAAAATAGAAGACTCGAGACCCAGTGAGTGACAAGACCACAGATTTAGGTAACTAAATGAGGCTTTTAGCTCATAGCAATTGGTATGTGTGTGGGTGTTTTTAATTATAGCCCTTTTTCACTTTTACTGTTGAGGTGCTACAGAGTAACTTCCCCCAGTCTCTCCCAATGTTTTAACCCTCGGATCTTATGCCTTTTTTTCTGTAACCAGACATACAGTAAGGATCGAAAGTTTGGGCACCCCAGCTAAAAATTTGTATTAATGTGCATAAAGAAGCCAAGAAAAGATGGAAAAGTCTCCAAAAGGCATCAAATTACAGATTAGACATTCTTATAATATGTCAACAAAAGTTAGATTTTATTTCCATCATTTACACTTTCAAAATAACAGAAAACAAAAAAATGGCGTTTGCAAAAGTTTGGGCACCCTGCAGAATTTATAGCATGAAAATATAGACCAAGAAAAATATCAGACAGAACAGCTCGCAGGATTGTGAGAAAAACAATTCAAAACCCACGTTTGACTGCACGATCCCTCCAGAAAGATCTGTCAGACACTGGAGTTGTGGTCACTATTCCACTATAAAGAGATACTTGTACAAATATGGTCTTCATGGAAGAGTCATCAGAAGAAAACCTCTTCTACGTCCTCACCACAAAAATCATTGTTTGAACTTTGCAAATGAACATATAGACAAGTCTGATGCATTTTGGAAACAAGTTCTGTGGACCGATGAGGTTAAAATTGAACTTTTTGGCTGGAATGAGCAACCGTACGTTTGGAGAAGAAGGGGCACAGAATTTAATGAAAAGAACCTCTGTCCAACTGTTAAGCATGGGGTTGGATCAATCATGCTTTGGGGTTGTGTTGCAGCCAGTGGCACAGGGAACATCTCACGAGTAGAAGGAAAAATGGATTCAATAAAATTTCAGCAAATTTTGGATGGTAACTTGATGCCATCTGTGAAAAAGCTGAAGTTAAAGAGAGGATGGCTTCTACAAATGGATAATGATCCTAAACACACCTCGAAATCCACGGGGGATTACATCAAGAGGCATAAACTGAAGGTTTTGCCATGGCCTTCACAATCTCCTGACCTCAACATAATTGAAAATCTATGGATAGACCTTAAAAGAGCAGTGCGTGACAGACAGCCCAGAAATCTCAAAGAACTGGAAGACTTTTGTAAGGAAGAATGGGCAAAGATACCTCAAACAAGAATTGAAAGACTCTTGGCTGGCTACAAAAAGTGTTTACAAGCTGTGATACTCGCCAAAGGGGGCAGTACAAGATATTAACTCTGCAGGGTGCCCAAACTTTTGCAGACGCCATTTTTTTGTTTTCTGTTATTTTGAAAGTGTAAATGATGGAAATAAAATCTAACTTTTGTTGACATATTATAAGAATGTCTAAGCTGTAATTTGATGCCTTTTGGAGATTTTTCCATCTTTCCTTGGCTTCTTTATGCACATTAATACAAATTTTTAGCTGGGGTGCCCAAACTTTTGATCCCCGCTGTATTGTGTTGGTTATTACCTCTTGTTGGCCATGTTTGGTCAATGACATCGGCCATCATCCATACTCCTTTACGTTCAAACAAGCTACCAGCACATAGATATGTCATTAGCTTTTTAGGAGTACAACAGGCAAGAAAATCCAATTGGAACCAACATGGAGGTGGAAATAATGACTTATAGAAGCCCATTGCTGAATGTCTTGAAAATTACTTCAACTTCTCCATCCATAGTGCTCTACAGGAAGCAATTATAGGTGAGATATTACATGGACGCCTCATAAGAGCACATGCGTATCAACATTTGGATTCCACGTTGTTATGTGACCAGTTCTTCAATGCTTCGAGAGGCTGCCAATCCAGTTCAAATACTAGATTGTACAAGTGACTATATCCACAGAAGATGTATTCTATTGATATGGATGTGCCTATTCTCAAGAACAATGAGCTCCAAATCGAAATAGAGATGATATTATATACAATTCATAAGAGGTCTTGGCTCGGTCTTGTAGGAGAACACTTGAAATGGAGAGACATATAGCCCTACGTGGAGCTTTTGCTGCCTGTGTCTCCACTGGAGAGATTCTCCCTCTATTTGTCCTGGTAGAGATGGTCACTGAAACAGAAGGTAAGGGAAAATCTTACAATTTAGTGTTGTGACAAGAGAAGGGGCGAAGTGGAACTTTCTAATGGGTATCCACAGAAGATGTATTAATTGATATGGATGTTCCTATCCTCAAGAACAATGAGTTCCAAAGCAAAACAACTCATAGGAGGTCTTGGCTCTGTCTTATAGGAGAACACTTGAAATGGAGAGACATATAGTTCTAAGCAGGGGCGGACTGACAACTCATGGGGCCATAGGGGATCATGGGGCCCCTTTGTCCTTGCCCAAACTCAAAAAAGTCTATGAAAAAGGTACCAGGGGCATTTCTTGGGGCCCCCTACTGACCCTGGGTCCTCTGGCAGTGCCCGAGTTTTCAAATGGTCAGTCCGCCCCTGGCTCTACGTGGAGCTTTTGCTGCCTGGAGAGATTCCCCCTCTATTTGTCCTGGTAGAGATGGTCACCGAAACAGAAGGTAAGGGAAAATCTTACAATTTAGTGTTGTCACGAGAGGCTGCCAATCCAGTTCAAATACTAGATTGTACAAGTGATTATATCCATAGAAGATGTATTCCATTGATATGGATGTTCCTATTCTCAAGAACAATGAGCTCCAAATCAAAATAGAGATGATAGTATATACTGTACAA
Source organism: Staurois parvus (assembly GCF_062004578.1). Classification (NCBI taxonomy): domain Eukaryota; kingdom Metazoa; phylum Chordata; class Amphibia; order Anura; family Ranidae; genus Staurois; species Staurois parvus. Next base: position 2,049,724 of record NW_028317936.1, on the reverse strand, counting down.
CTCTTAAGAGGTCTTGGCTCGGTCTTGTAGGAGAACACTTGTAGGAGAAGGAGTTAAGAGGAACCTTCCAATGGGTACCACAGTTCTGGTGACAACGGTCTAAAATAGGAAGTGCTATTCACTTTGGAAAAGCTCTCACTTCCTGTTGTATCTCCATGACAGGAAGTAAAGGGAAATCCTCACCAGCATGATCACAGACATCAAAAAATAACCTGAAAAGGATTTTAACTTTTCCCTACTTTATGCACAAAAAAAGTAAAAAAGAAACATTTTGGCTTTACAGATAATTTAAAAAATACAAAAGCCCACCCTAAAGAGTCCCTGTCACCAACATATAAAACTGCAGGTGAAATCAAGTATTTTAAGTGCTTCTTTGGAGTGTTTTCTTCTATATATTTTTTTTATTTGCTTAAAATGTGCCTTTAAAGTTTTTGACAACTCAAGAAAATTCAATTTGCTAGCATAGCCTCCTTACTCCTTGCATGTCATAGGCCCATCCTCCTCTGGGAATGTCTAATTACTATCTTAGAAGAAAATGACAGGAGGGGGTGGAGACAAGACCAGCTACCATGCACCAGGAGAGAGAGCAGAGCTGTGGGAGGGGCCCACCAGACTCCTCCCATTACAGGCTGCCTGTAGAAAACTACAGGAGTGGGCGGAGACAAGACCAGCCACTCTGCACAAGGAGAGAGAGAACACAGAGCTGTGGGAGGGGCCCACCAGACTCCTCCCATTACAGGCTGCCTGTAGAAAACTACAGGAGAGGGCAGAGACAAGACCAGCCACTCTGCACAAGGAGAGAGAGAACACAGAGCTGTGGGAGGGGCCCAACAGACTCCTCCCACTACAGGCTGCCTGTAGAAAACTACAGGAGAGGGCGGAGACAAGACCAGCCACTCTGCACAAGGAGAGAGAGAACACAGAGCTGTGGGAGGGGCCCAACAGACTCCTCCCACTACAGGCTGCCTGTAGAAAACTACAGGAGAGGGCGGAGACAAGACCAGCCACCATACACAAAGAGAGAGTGCAGAGCTGTGGGAGGGGCCCAGCAGACTCCTCCCATTACAGGATGCCTGTAGAAAACTACAGGAGGGGGCAGGGACAAGACCAGCCATCCTGCACAAGGAGAGAGAACAGCAGGGTGCAGTCTTTATTACAGGAAGGAAAAGTCTCTCCCTGGATTACTGCACAGATCAGGAAGAAACCGACAAAGCACACCATAGGATGTATTTAGAAAACAAAATTACATAGAAATCCACCCAGCCTAAGTGAATGTACATTAATTCTGTGCTAGTAGGGCAAAAAAAACGAATGGTATTAGCAGGACCGGGACAAAGGGTGGGCAGCAGGGAAAGTTGCCCTGGGCGCCAAGGTTTACTGTAGGGATGAGGGAGCTTTCCTTCTGTTACAAGGCTGGCAGGAGTAGTGACAATAGCATCTCTACTCCTGTCAGCCCAATACTGGGAGCAGCGAGGAGAGGGGGCAAGAGCAGGGATGCGGTGCAGGCTGTGTTCTCACTCCCCCTCCTCCTTCTTGCTCCTGTATTAACAAGCAGGCACCGGTGTTCACAGGAGCAGTACTAGCAGGAACGAGGTGGGGGAGAGAGAGAGAGCACAGTCTGCACCACCAGAAGTGTCCAGGAGAGAGTGGAGCGCTATCAACACAAGCATGTGCCCAGTGTTAAAACTGAGCAGTGATTTTGAAAAGGGAGTGACTGTTGAGCATAGGATCCCATAAACTTGCACATCATGAATGGGGGGGAACAGTTTGGCATCTTTGCCCTGGGCGATGGATGACCTTGTCCCAGCATTGGTGATTAGGCTGTTTCTTGAGCTTGGCAAATGTTTTTCATTGATTTAAAACAGAAATAACCACATTTCTCCAACAGATGGCGATAAGTTTCATATAAAATTTCTATGATAGTCAGCACCATCTAGTGGCCAAGTGCGGCCTTTTCTGCTTGAAACCCCTCTGGCCACTAGATGGAGCTCAATCATTCCCATGATAATTAGCACCATCTAGTGGCCAAATGTGGTATTTCCTGTTTTAAATCAGTGAAAAATATTCTACCAGCACAGAAAACAGCCTAAAAACATTTGCACAGAACGAATGTACGGTCATTTACAATTTTTTTTTTCTAAATACATCCCCAAGACTCAAGTAAGAACACACATTGCCTTTTATTTTATGACAATATTTGCTTTTCCCGGACTTCAGATCTAAT
>NW_028317936.1:1222500-1267500 GCF_062004578.1 Staurois parvus | reverse complement strand
TATATCTCCGCTCTCTTCTCCCCTGGACAAAAATGAGCAGTTGACCGTGTTGTGCAGGCACAGCCCCACTGCATGGGAAAAACTTTTTTTTTTTGCCCGGAGATTGGCTTTAACCGCTTCCCTACCGGCAGTAGTACATATACGTCTTGGTAGGAAAGCCGTTGTATCGGGATCATGGTTGAGGCTACAACTATGATTCCGGTATAATTTTTTTTCAAGCCGGCGATTCCCTTTCAAGTAAAAGTAATCCGAGCAGCTAAGCAGCCGCTGAATTACTTTTAAGGCAGCGGGACGCCCACCAGCATTATTACTGTGCGACCAGGAAGCTGGGGACGTGATCTGCCGCTGAGTTATCACAGTGATGACCAAGGATCAGATCATCCCAGGCCATCTCTATGACCCTGGGAGAGGCCAGAAGCGACATGACGTCACTTCCGGCTCTGGCAGATGTGAACACTGACATTTTTTTTTGTTTGTTTGTTTTTTTGCTGGAAAGCCTGAGATCTCTTTTTTTTATTCTTTATTTCATGCTTTCCAGCATACAGAGATGTGGTGTTTTTTAGCCCTTAGATCTCTCCATAAAGAGTACCTGTCATGCCTTATTCCTGTTACAAGGGATGTTTACATTCCTTGTGATAGGAATAAAAGTGAAAAACAAATTAAAGGAACAGTGTTAAAAAAAAAAAAAATTAACCCCTTGCCCTCCAGAGCATTCCCCCCCCCCCCTTCCTGACCAGGCCATTTTTTGCATTACGGCGCTACGTTACTTTAACTGACAATTACATGGTCATGCAACGCTGCACCCAGATGAACTTTACGTCCTTTTTTTCCCACAAATTAAGCTTTCTTTCAGTGGTATTTGATCATCTGTGCGTGTTTTTTATTTTTTACGCTATAAGCTAAAAAAAACAATAATTTTGACAAAAAAAAAAATATTTTGGACTTTTTGCTATTAAACATGTCCAGTAAAAAAATGTAAAAAATAAAATTTCGTCATGAATTTAGGCCAAAATGTATTCTGCTCCGTGTCTTTGCTAAAAAAAAAAATCCCAATACGTGTAAATTAATTGGTTTATGTGAAAGTTATAGCTTTTACAAATGGCGGTATAGATACTGGAATTTTTTTTTTTTTACTCCTACTAGTAATGGCGGCGATCAGTGACTTTTAGCGGGACTGCAGCGGGCATTCTGAAACTGGGGGGGAACTAACTTGGTGTCACTGACATCCCTAGTGACACCAATACAGTGATCATTGCTAAAAAACCGCACTGACACTGTACTAATGGCACTGGGCAGGAAGGGGTTATTGTGAGGGGCTATCAAAGGGTTAACTGGGTGCTGGGAGTGTTTTACTATGGGGCGGGGGTGTGCTTCACTGTAAGCACACTGCTCTGGATGGCTGTGCCGTGCAGTGTGCCCGAGCTGACAGGGAGGAAGACTGTAAACAAAACAGTCTTCCTCCCTGACGGTGATTGTCAGTAATCACCGGCCGGGACCCGGTGATTGACATCCACAGCCGTAAATGGCGGTGAGGGTAGGGCATGCGCGTGGCTCGAGTGCACCCCCTACCCGCATATATACATGATTTTGCGCACCCGTGCCGCCATGTAGCAGTATATCTGCTATACAGCGGCGGGGAAGCGGTTAAAGCCCCCCCCTGTGCTCGTGCGCAGTGCCTAATACATACGTAGATCGCCCCTGCATATGTAAATGGAATTCAAACCACGTGTGAGGTATCTCCACGAACGTGTTAGAGCAATTATTCTAGTGCTAGACCGCCTCTGTAACTCTAAACTGGTAACATGTAAAAAAAATTTAAGTTGTCACCTATGGAGATTTTTAAATACCGTGACGCCATTCCACGAGCATGCGTAATTTTAAAGAGGGACACATTAGGTATCTATTTACTTGACATAACATCATTTTTTATATTTTACCAAAAATTCGGGTAATTAGGGTTTTTTTGCATTCAAATTCATGCTGCGCAAATACCGTGTAATGCAAAAAATTGCAACAAATGCCATTTTATTCTCCAGGGTCTCCGCTTAGAAAAATATCTATAGTGTTTGGAGGTTCTGTGTAATTTTCTAGCAAAAAAAATAATGATTTTTAATTGTAGGAGAGAAACGCCAGGATAGGCTTGGGAAGCGAGTGGTTAAGTGATTACTTTTTTTTTTTTTCAATCAGCCAGCGAGCTGGACAAATAAAAAGGAAAGGATTCCCCCATCCACGCAAGCAAGGTGGAAGGAGGAATCCCCCCTTACCGGCTCATTGTATTCTCTATCAGCAGGATACATTACAATTCTGACTGATGGAGAAAAAACAGACTTGGCCAGTCCCTGCTGAACTAGCCAAATTTCAATTCATGGTCGGCTCTAAGTAGATGAATCTGCAACAGATACTTCCACCCATGGACTGAACTTTTACCAATATGATCAGTTTTAGTAAATATCCACTTCAATATTTTACCCCCCCCTTCATGATCAGGCCATTTTGTTGCTATTCAGCACTGCGCCGCTTTAACTGCCAATTGCACTGTACCCAAATTAAATTTATATCATTTTGTTTTCACACAAATAGAGCTTTCTTTTGATGGTATTTGATCACCACTGGGGTTTTTGTTTTTTTTTATACTCTATAAATGAAAAACAAAAATTAAAAAAAAAAAATGCAATATTCCTTTCTGCTATAAAACATATCCAATAAAAAAAAAAAAGTTAAAAGTCAAATTTCGTCATACATTTGGGCCAGAATGTATTCTGCTCAGTAGCGGACTGACCATTGGGGAACTCGGGCACTGCCTTAGGGCCCGGGGTCAGTAGGGGGCCCCATGAGATGTCCCTGGTACCTTTCATAGGTTTTTTTGGGTACGGTTTGAATGTGGGCGAGGACGCAGGGACCCCTTGATCCCCTATTGCCCGGGGGCCCCATGAGTTGTCAGTACGCCCCTGATTCTGCTACAAGTCTTTGGTAAAACAAAAATCACAACAAGTGTATATTAATTCGTTTTTGTGAAAGTTACAGTGTCTGCAAAGTATGAGTAAGTATAATAAAAAAATTTTATACTAGTAATGGTAGCAATCAGAGACTTATAGTGGGACTGTGATAGTGCGGTGGGCAATCTGACACTGGATGGGAACTGACTAACTGCCACTGACATCACCACTGACACTAATACAGTGATCGGTGTTGATACTATACACTGTACTAATGATACTGGCTGGGAAGGGGTTAACATTTAGGGGCAATCAATGGGTTAACTGTGTGCCTAACAGTGTTTACTGTGTGGTGTTTTCACTGAACAATGTGCCGGTTTTTACTCCCTGGGAGTAAAAAAAATGGCACATCACCCCTGTTTGTAGAGAGCTCTGTGTTGTTCATCAACACAGGACTCTCTACTGTCATTCTATCAGCAGGTCCCAGCCATAAATCATTGACCAGGACCTACTGGTGGGCATGTGCTGGAGTTGATGGCAGTATAACCTGGGCAGCAGGTATGTGCACGTGCCCCCTACCCAGAAGAGCCGGATTACGTATGTGTGGATATATATTGTAGTAATGTTTTTTTTTTTTTTGCTTTGAACAGGAAGCAGAAAAAGCCATTCAGTGTCTCAACGGGAAGATGGCCTTATCAAAGAAGTTGGTGGTCAGATGGGCCCATGCACAAATTAAGGTAATGATGCTGTACACCACTCTATATCTTGGGTTTGATAAAGTGGAGCTGAACTAAGATAGCAGAGATTTGCTATGATATAGTTACATAGTCTGGCTGAAAAAAGACAAAAGTCCATCCAGTTCAATCATTAAAAAAAAAAAAAAAAAAAAAAAGTTATAATCCTATACCCACAGTTGATCCAGAGGAAGGCAAAAAAACCCAGCAAAGCATGATCCAATTTGCTCCTGCAGGGAAAAAAATTCCTTCCTGATCCCCCGAGAGGCAATCGGATATTCCCTGGATATAGGAACCTTCTAAAAATGTTATAGTGATTTGTAAAGTAATTTTTTTTTTTTTTAAATAACAAACATCATACTTAGCTGCTCTGTGTTTATGGTTTTGCACAGAGCAGCCCTGATCCTCCTCCTCTTCTTGGGTCCCCCGCTGGCGCTCTGGGCTCCTCCTCTTCTCCACATGCCACCATAGGAAGCTGCGTCCCGTGAGCTCAATCCTGAGCCGTGCTACCCGTGTGTAGACGCAGACAGGCTCGGCCTCACCGCCTGCTGCCTTGTCACTGGATTTGATTGAATGCAATAGAGGCCAATGGAGTCCAGTGAGGAGGGAGATAGGGAGCAGCTCAGAACGCTGGATGGAGATCAGGCTTTGGTAAGTATTTGGGGGGGCTGTGGGGGGAGCTGACAATAGAAGGTTTTTTTACCTTGATGTACAGAATGCATGATGGTGAAAAACCAACAGCCTTTATGACCACTTCAATATCGGGCATGTTCACCCCTTCCTGCCAAGGACAATTTTCGACTTTAAGCGCTGTCGCACTTGGATGACAATCAGTTCCCATTAGTGCCTCCTTACCACTGCAGCCTCATCAGTGGAGCCTCATCAATACCCATCAGTGCAGCCTCATCAATACCCATCAGTGCAGCCTCATCAATGCCCATCAGTGCTGCCTCATCAATGCCCATCAGTGCAGCCTTCTCAGTACCCATCAATGCAGCCACGTCAGTGCCCATCAGTGCAGCCTCGTCAATGCCCATCAGTGCAGCCTCGTCAGTACCCATCAGTGCAGCCTTGTCAGTACCCATCAGTGCAGCCTTGTTAGTACCCATCAGTGCAGCCTTGTTAGTACCCATCAGTGCAGCCTTGTTAGTACCCATCAGTGCAGCCTTGTTAGTACCCATCAGTGCAGCCTTGTCAGTACCCATCAGTGCAGCCTTGTCAGTACCCATCAGTGCAGCCTCATCAATGCCTATCAGTACAGCCTCATCGCTGCCCATCAGAGCAGCCTCATCAGTACCCATCAGTGCAGCATCGTCAGTACCCATCAGTGCAGCCTCATCAATGCCCATCAGTGCAGCCTCATCAATGCCCATCAGTGCTGCCTCATCAATGCCCATCAGTGCAGCCTTCTCAGTACCCATCAATGCAGCCACGTCAGTGCCCATCAGTGCAGCCTCGTCAATGCCCATCAGTGCAGCCTCGTCAGTACCCATCAGTGCAGCCTTGTCAGTACCCATCAGTGCAGCCTTGTTAGTACCCATCAGTGCAGCCTTGTTAGTACCCATCAGTGCAGCCTTGTTAGTACCCATCAGTGCAGCCTTGTTAGTACCCATCAGTGCAGCCTTGTCAGTACCCATCAGTGCAGCCTCATCAATGCCTATCAGTACAGCCTCATCGCTGCCCATCAGTGCAGCCTCATCAGTACCCATCAGTGCAGCATCGTCAGTACCCATCAGTGCAGCCTCATCAATGCCCATCAGTGCAGCCTCATCAATGCCCATCAGTGCAGCCTTGTCAGTACCCATCAGTGCAGCCTCATCAATGCCCATCAGTGCAGACTTGTCAGTGCCCATCAGTGCAGCCTCGTCAGTGCCCATCAGTGCAGCCTCGTCAGAGCACATCACTGAAAATTGGCCTGGGCAGGAAAGGGGTGAAAGTGCCGGTATTGAAGTGGTAATAACATTCAGTTTGCAATATGACTTGTGTGGCAATCGTATACGTCATGGGTCTCCAAACTTTTCAAACAATGGGCCAGTTTATTGTCCTTCAGACTTTAGGTTGGCTGGATTGTGGCTAGCTGGAGTAGAAAATGTCCCAGGCCCAGCATCAGTGAGGATACAGATAGCCTCGGGGTTGGTTGTCAGTAGGAGAAAAAGTAATGCCCATCATTGGTATTAGTGGGGGGGAATAATGCCCCATCATTGGTGTCAGTGGGAGGAATAGTGCCCCATCATTGGTATTAGTGGGAGGAATAGTGCCCCATCATTGGTATTAGTGGGAGGAATAGTGCCCCATCATTGGTATCAGTGGGAGGATTAGTGCCCCATCATTGGTGTCAGTGGGAGGAATAGTGCCCCATCATTGGTGTCAGTGGGGGGAATAGTGCCCCATCATTGGTATTAGTGGGAGGAATAGTGCCCCATCATTGGTATTAGTGGGAGGAATAGTGTCCCATCATTGGTATTAGTGGGAGGAATAGTGCCCCATCATTGGTACTAGTGGGAGGGATAGTGCCCCATCATTGGTATTAGTGGGAGGAATAGTGCCCCATCATTGGTATTAGTGGGAGGAATAGTGCCCCATCATTGGTGTCAGTGGGGGGAATAGTGCCCCATCATTGGTGTCAGTGGGGGGAATAGTGCCCCATCATTGATGTCATTGGGAGAAATACTGCCCCATCATTGGCGTCAGTGGAAGGAATAGTGCCCCATCATTGATGTACTATTTCTCCCACTAACACCAATGATGGGGCACTATTCCTCCAACTGATACCAATGATGGGGCACTATTCCTCCCACTGACACCAATGATGGGGCACTATTCCTCCCACTGATACCAATGATGGGGCACTATTCCTCCCACTGACACCAGTGATGGGGCACTATTCCTCCCACTGACACCATCATTTGTCTCAATGGAAGGAATAGTGCCTCATTTCATTGGGAGCAATAGTGCCCCAAGGGCCGGATGTGGCCTTTTTTTTTTTTTTGCTATTTTTCCCCCCCACAAAAGTGGAGTTGCCCTTCGATGTGTATGGATTACATCAGACTTTCTTGGCTGTCGTTAATCAATTTCTATTTTATGTGAATTCCTTTCAGCGGTACGATAATTACAAAAGTGATAAGGTTTTACCGATCAGTTTAGAACCTTCATCAAGCACTGAGCCAACACAGTCCACCCTCAGGTAAGTACCATGGGTTATCTTCATAAGGAATACATTGACTGCTCATTCTATACTTAGAGGGTCTGTTACCTTCACATGAGCGAAATAAACTGCGATATGAATTCCTTTTAGTGAATTTCACCTTTACAGAAAACAAAAAAACTAAAGCGGAGTTTCACCCAAAAGTAGAAGCTCCGCTTTTCTGCCTCCTCCTCAGGTGCCACATTTAGCTCCTTTTTGGGGAGGATGGGTACCTGTGTCCCGCCCACCCGTTACAAGTTGAAATTTTTTTTTTTTTCTTGCTAGAAAATGACTTAGAACCCAAAAATATATATATATTTTTTTTTCACAGAGAACCTAGAGAATAAAATGGCGATCGATGCAATTTTTTTATGTCACACAGTATTGGCGAGGCGGTTTTTCAAACGCAATTTTTTGCAAAATAAATACTTTTTGGAATTTTAATGCAAAAAACATACAAAACACATTTTTTTTTCTAAATATAAAAGATGATGTTACGCCAAGTAAATAGATACCAGACATGTCACGCTTTAAAATTACACACGCCCGTGCAACGGCAACAAGCGACGTAAATTTTACTATCCATAGGTGACGCTTTATGAGCCTTTGCAGGATACTACTTGAGATTTACAGAGGTCTGGTGCTAGAATTACTGCCCATGATCTGACGTTCGCAGCAATACCTCACATGTGTGGGCCAATTGCTGTTTTCTTTTGTGCAGGATCGACACGTGTGCGTTCACCTTTGCGTGTGAGCAAAGGGGGACGGGGGGCACTTTAATATAATTTTTTTTTTAATTAGTAATTTAGTATATATTTTTTTTTTTTTATTAGTGGTGCTATGAAATGAAAAGGCTGGTGCTGAAACCGAAAATTCAGGATGCACTTGGCCGAAAACCGAAATGGACAGTTTTTTAAAAAAATTAATATATTTTTCAAACTCAATTTTTTTGTAAAAAAAATACACTTTAATGAGAAAAAAAACCCACGATCTATACCCCAATTTGTTTTGTAAAATGAAAGATGATGTTACACTGAATAAATAGATACCCAACATGTCACGCTTTAAAATTACTCGTGGAATGGCGCCAAACTGTGGTACGTATAATTCTCCATGGGTGACGCTTTAAAAATTTCTACAGGTTACCCGTTTAAAGTTACAGAGGAGATCTAGTGCTAGAATTATTGCTCTTGCTCTAATGTGGCGATATTTCACATGTGTGGTTCAAACACCGTTTACATATGTGGGCGTGGCCTACGTATGCACTCACCACTGCGCGTGAGCACAGGGGGACGGAGGCACGTTTACATTTTTTTAATTACCTTTTTTTTTTTACCTGTCTCTTAAAAAAAAAATTAAAAATTTTATATATATATATATTTATTTATGTATAATATATTATTTTATTCCTTTTTTTTTTTACACTGTCCGTTTAAATTCTATATATATTTTTTACCTGTCTCTTAAAAAAAATTTTTTAAAAATTTTAATTTTTATATATGTGTGTGTATGTATATATATATATATTTATTTATTTATGTATAATATATTCTTTTATTACTTTTTTTTTTTACACTGTCCCTTTAAATATATATATATATATATATATATATATATATATATATATATATATATATATATATATATATATTTTTTTTTATATTTATTTTTTAAATCAATTTTATTCCTATCACAAGCAATGCAAACATCCCTTGTGGTAGAAATAAGCAGTGACAGGTTCTCTTTGTAGAGAGATCTGGGGTCAATAAAACCCCACATCTCACCTCTACAATATAAAGCATTGCTCTAGTACTTTAAAAAAAAAAAATGGCCTTGTTTACAAGAACTGGAAGTAACATAGTGACGTCGCTCCGGTCCTCCAAGGGGATAGAGATGAGTAGAAGCCATCTTTCCTTCACTGATCTCTATGCCTAGCGCTGGGATCTTTGGATGGGTTCTCCGGGAAGGCTGACAACAACCGGCCGGGGAGGGGTTATTTTCGGTACTTGTATCGGTGCCAATTTTCATACCGGCCAAAGGCCAATAGGGGTATTTTCAGCCGAAACATTTCGGCCACCGAAATTTTGGTGCATCCCAATTTTTTATTTTTTCCACTGTTGCTTTAATGTTTTTTGTTTTTTTTTAAATCACTTTTGCTGTAAACATCTCTTGTGACAGCAATAGGCAGTGACAGGTACTCTTTATGGAGGGATCTACAAGACCCCAAATCCCTCCTTTGCACTTAACCACTTGCCTACAGGGCACTTATACCCCCTTCCTGCCCAGGCCAATTTTCAGCTTTCAACGCTGTCACACTTTGACAATTGCGCTGTTGTGCAACACTGTACCCATATGAAATTTTTATCATTTTTTTCACACAAATAAAGCTTTCTTTTGGTGGTATTTAATCACCACTGGGTGTTTTACTTTTTGTGCTATAAACAAAACAAAAAGCAAAACATTTGAAAAAAAAAAAGTTTTTCTTTGTTTCCATTATAAAATTTTGCAAACAGGTAATTCTCCTTCACTGATGTGTGTTGATGAGGCAGCACTGATGGGCACTGATAGGCGGTATTGATACGCGGCACTGATGAGCTGGTACTGATGATGCTGCACAGGTGGGTGGCACTGCGCAGGTGGTGGCACTGATGGGTACAGGTGGGTGGCACTGATCATCAGTGCCGATCACTTCTCTGACAATTGGCGGTTATCGGCAGTACTTTCCTCATGCTGTGACAGTGTGAGGAAAGTGCAGCCAATAACCGACAACTGTATTTACCCGGGGATCTGCTGTGTCATTGGACACAGCTGATCACATGGTAAAAGGCCGCTGTGATTGGCCGTTTACCATATCACGTGATCAGCTGTGTCCGTAGGAGTGCGCGCCGCTGGTGGTGCCAGGGTGCATGTTCTGGAATGATGTCCATGGACGTCGTCCCAGAACTAGACAACCGTGTTGTTGCCATCTTTTGGCTACAGTACGGTAGGGAAGAGGTTAAAAGCATTCAGAAACACCAATAATCAGCATTTCTAAATGTTTGGGGTTTTTTTTTTTTAATGTCGCTGTTTACATCCGGGTAACCCGGAAGTGATGTGATGTCATTGCTTCCGGGTTACTGTAGTGGAGACCTAATGAAAGTCGGAATCGGCTTTCATTGGTTCTCCGGGCAGCCAGCGGACGCACTGGCTGGTAGCTTGGCTCTCCCGATGGGATGGGAGAGCCTGAGCAAGCTGCATTAGACAGCGGGGGGGGGGGGGGTCCACTCTAACTGCATGTAATAACGATCGATTGGCTTGTTAACCACGGTGATCATTGTTACATGAAAGCCGTCCGCCAGTTCTAAAAAAAAAACAATACCAGGATGACAACTACAGCTGCAGGCATCATCCCGGTATACCGGTTCAAACCTCAGCAACCTACGGGTACGTCGCTGGGGCTGAAGTGGATATAATAAATATTATACGTGGCCCTTTGGACACATCAGGAGAAACTTGATTGGAAGATGGAAGTCAACAGAGATTCCCTTCATTTACTAAACTCTGGAGCAGCTGCACTTGCAAAGTGCACGGTCTACATGCCTTAAGTAAATCCACCTCCTAGTGTGACTCTAACAACCTCCCACCCCTCCTACTGTCCTAGATGTCAAAAGTCCATGGCAATAAGAATCTTAAAAAAAGTTAAAATTCCGCCGATTTAAATTAACTAAAAATTAACTGCTTCCTGTCTTTTTTTTTTTTTCTTTCTTCAACTTTTTTTATTTATTTTTTTCTCAAAATTTTTGGCCTTTTTTTTTTTATCGTTTAACAAAAATAAAAAATAAAAAAACTCAGTGGAGATTAAATACCACCAAAAGAAAGCTCTATCTTTCTGATAAAAAAAAGATACAAATTTCATATGGGCACAGTGTTGCATGACCGCCCAATAGTCATTCAAACTGCGACAACGCTGAAAAATTGGCCTGGGCAGGAAGGGGTTAAAAGTGCCTGGTACTGAAGTGGTTACAAGCACTGGTATCTATTTACTCAGCATGACATCCTTTTATATTTTACCAAAAAATCGGGTATTATATTGTGCTTTTTTTTGTGGCATCCAATTCATAATTTTCCCCAAAATCTGGCTTTAAAAAATCATGGTGCAACATAGAAATATGAAAGGCCCACCATTTTATTCTCTAGGGCCTCTGCTTAAAAAAAAATATGTTTGGAGTTTCTAAGTAGTTTTTTAGCAAAAAAACGAAATGCTGCTTTTTCCATGTAGATGAGAAATGTCAGAATTGGCCTGGGCGGCTAGCAGTTAAATATCCTCATTGCATGGCCGTGTAGCAGATCTGGCGGACTCAGGATAGTAAACGTCCCGAGCTTAGTCTGAAGTCTTTTAAACAAACAAGTGTTCCAGTGATTGGGCTGATCTGTCAATCTCAGTGGGCAGTCAGTGTGGAGTGGATGGGGGGGGGTTGATCAAACAACCTGTGTGTATCCAGGCAGCCAGGAAATGGGAAGGGTAACTGCAGCCTGCTTTAGCCCCGGGGCAGCGTGCCGGGCCAGGAAAGGTTAAACTGATTGATTGAGCGCTGATTGGTGTGCAGTTGGTTCAACAGGAAACTCATTTACTCCGGGGAGCACCGCTGAACTTTTAGGTCTGCAGAGGAAGGTCAGACACAATCAAGGAGAAGACGTGGATATCATGTAGGGGGGGGGGGTGTCTGCTCTGCTTCTGCCTCACCTCTTGTTTGGGGACTAAAAATGCCTTTTTTTTTTGGGGAAAAAAATCCATGTTCCATATTGAATTTTAAAGCTAAGGCCCTGTAGGCAGCATCAGGCAAACTCCGCTGTGCTCAGTTCTGTAGATTGAGGAAAAAGCTTTTAACCACTTTCCCGCCGCCCTATAGCAGAAGTACTGCTACAGGGTGGCAGGGCTGCGCAAAATCCTGTGTGTGTGTGTGTGTATTTTTATATATATATATATATATATATATATATATATATATATATATTATACATATATATTTAATATATTATATATATATATATATATATTTTTTTTTTTATATATATATATTTTTTTTATATATGTGTGTGTGTGTGTGTGATTTGCATTTCCGTGTAGGGGGTGCACGCGCCTCCCTACCCGCGCTGCTGTTGGTGGCTAGAAATGTCAATCGCAGGGTCCCAACCGGTAATCGTCGGGTAAAATCAACAGGGGAGAGACCTGTGTGTAAACAACGACGGTCTCTCCCCTGTCAGCATGGACATGCTGCTGTGTATCTCTCTGCACAGCATGTCTCCCTAGTAATACACAGCACATTAACCCTTTGATCGCCCAAATGTTAACCATTTCCTGTCCAGTGTCGTTAGTACAGTGTCAAGGCTTTTTATTAGCACTGATCACTGTATTGGTGTCACTGGGGATGTCAGTGGCAGTTAGTCAGTTCCCCGGTGACTGCCGGCGATCACCGATAGGGAGGAGAGCTGCATTGTTTACCAACAGCCCTCCTCCCTGTCAGTTTGGGCACACTGCTCGGGATGGCTGAGCACAGCCAATCCCGATCATTGTGGTTTACAGTGAAGTACGCCCACCCTCCCCCCACCCCCTAGTAAGACACGCCCATCACACAGTTAACCCTTTGATCGCCCCTCACATTAACCCCTTCCTGCCCAGTGCCATTAGTACAGCGTCCATTTTTAGCACTAATCACTGTATTGGTGTCACTGGGGTTGTCAGTGACACCAAGTTAGTTCCCCCCCAGTGTCAGAATGCCCGCCGCAGTCCCGCTATAAGTCGCTAATCGCGCTATTACTAGTATTACAAAAAGAAAAAAAACATTCCAGTATCTATACCGCCATTTTTAAACGTTATAACTTTCACGTAAACCAATTAATTTACATGTATTGGTATTTTTTTTTTTTAGCAAAGACATGGAGCAGAAAACATTTTGGCCTAAATGTATGACGAAATTCGATATTTTTTAAAAAAGATTTTTACTGGACATGATTTATAGCAAAAAGTCAAAAATATTGTTTTTTTTTTTTCAAAATTGTCGGTCTTTTTTTCTTTATAGCGCACAAAACAATGCACAGGTGATCAGTACCGAAAGAAAGCTTTATTTGTGGGAAAAAAAAGGATATAGGTTTAACTTATGTACAACAATGCATGACCGCGCAATTGTCAGTTAAAGTAACGCAGCGCCTTATCGCACAAAATGTCCTGGTCAGGAAGGGGGGGGGGGGTAAATCCTCTGGAGGGCAAGTTTGTAATTACAATAAAATCAGAAGTCGTAGTGACTTGCCTACAGTAGTCTTGTTGTAGGTAAGGGCCCCGCCTACATTCCAGAACGCTGGAGAGCGCCGGCTGCTGGTGGAGCGTAGAATAATAATCTACTAATACTTTTGCACTACTCCCCCCCCCCCTCTGAGTGCCCACCATAGCAAGCCACTTGTCATGTCGTGCAGACTCGCTCTAGAGCTGGCTTAGTGTGTCCATAGATCCACAGAGCGCAGCTTAGCCTCGCCCCCCACTCCCTCCTTACTGTGATTGACAGCAGCGAGAGCCAATTGGTCTTGCTGCCGTCTCAGCCTGTGAGGAGGGAGAGAGCCGCTGCTCTTGTGCACATCGCTCTAGTCAATAATTGAGTTACATTGTTTTTTTGGGGTGGGGCGGGGCAGGATAGGGTGGTAACAAGTACTATTTTTTTTTTTTTTAATTATTATTGGTACTTGCTTCCACTTACACAATCCTCGCCCTGCCGCCTCCCCTCCTACTGCCTTCCGGGACATCTGCAGAACCAGTGGGGAGCCGGCTGCGGTTCCTCAGGAAGTCACAGCTGGCTCCTGTATCCAAGATGGCCGCACTGGGGACCCACAGCCGGTAGGAAGAACCAACTGCAGAAAACCAGCGCTGGACCCCAGGCGTTGGTAGGTACCCGATTTTTAAAAGTCAGCATTATTCCAGGTACTCGCATG
The DNA here is from genome assembly GCF_062004578.1 of Staurois parvus. NCBI lineage: Eukaryota > Metazoa > Chordata > Amphibia > Anura > Ranidae > Staurois > Staurois parvus. Next base: position 1,253,686 of record NW_028317936.1, on the reverse strand, counting down.
GTGCCATCAATTTACGCAGCGCTACATGCCTTGAAAACGTATTCATACCCCTTGAAATTTTCCCCATTTTGTCATGTTACAGCCAAGAACGTCAATGTATTTTATTGGGATTTGATGTGATAGACCAACACAAAGCGGCACATAATTGTGAAGTGGAAGGAAAATGAGAAATGGTTTCAACAATTTTTACAAATATTTGAAAAGTGCGGCATTCATTTGTATTCAGCCCCCTTTGCTCTGATACCCCTAACTAAAATCTAGTGGAACCAATTGCCTTCAGAAGTCACCTGATTAGTAAATAGAGTCCACCTGCGTATTGTGTAATCTCAGTATAACTACATCTGTTTTTTACTAAGGTTAGAGAACATTAGTGAACAAACAGCATCATGAAGGCCAAGGAACTCACAAGACAGGTCAGGGATAAAGTTGTGGAGAAGTTTAAAGCAGGGTTAGGTTATAAAAAAAATATTGCAAGCTTTGAGCATCTCACGGAGCACTGTTCAATCCATATATAGCATTCACATTAGTCCCTGACCCTCAAGGGGCGTACAATCTAAGGTCCCTAACGCACATTCATATACACATATTAGGGCCAATTTCCTTACCGGCATGTCTTTGGTGTGTGGGAGGAAACCCATGCAGGCATCAGGAGAACATGCAAACTCCATGCAGGTAATGCCATGGTTGGGATTCAAACTGATGATCCTAGTACTGCTAGGTGGAAGTGCTAACCACTTGAGTTACTGTGCTCAGATGCAAGCAGTGGGCTGGCTCCTGGGAGGAGTTATGCAGCTATCAGAATGCCTTGATGGGTCAATCTAGAGGAGTGGGTGTTTCTATGTAGGCTGCATTTGCATGCTGACCTCCCACGTGTGATGCTGACCCTCCATGATTGGTACTGAATGGAAGGGACGGGCTAGGGACAGTAAGGCTAGGAGGAAGAGGATAGATGATGCTGGCTGACCTCCCACGTGTGATGCTGACCCTCCGTGATTGAATGAACTGAATGGAAGGGATGGGCCAGGGACAGTCAGGCTGGGGAGGAGGAGGATAGTTGATGCTGGCCCACCTCCCATGTGTGGTGCTGACTCTCCATGATTGAATGAACTGAATGGAAGGGATGGGCCAGGGACAGTCAGGCAGGGAGGAAGCGGATAGATGATGCTGGCTCATCTCCCACGTGTGATGCTGACCCTCCGTGATTGAATGAACTGAATGGAAGGGACGGGACAGGGACAGTCAGGCTGGGAGGAAGAGGATAGATGATGCTGGCTGACCTCCCACATGTGATGCTGACCGTTCATGATTGAATGGAAGGGACAGGCCAGGGACAGTCAGGCTGGGGAAGAGAAGGATAGACGATGCTGGCCGTCCTCCCACGTGTGATGCTGACCCTCCGTGATTGAATGAACTGAATGGAAGGGACGGGCCAGGGACAGTCAGGCTGGGAGTAAGAGGATAGATGATGCTGGCTGACCTCCCACATGTGATGCTGACCCTCCATGATTGAATGAACTGAATGGAAGGGACGGGCCAGGGACAGTCAGGCTGGGGAGGAGGATACATGATGCTGGCCAATCTCCCACATGTGATGCTGACTCTCCATGATTTAATGAACTGAATGGAAGGGACAGGCCAGGGACAGTCAGGCTGGGGAGGAGTATAGATGATGCTGGTTGACCTCCCACGTGTGATGCTGACCCTCCATGATTGAATGAACTGAATGGAATGGATGGGCCAGGGACAGTCAGGCTGGGAGGAAGAGGATGGATGACGCTGGTCGACCTCCCACATGTGATGCTGACCCTCCATGATTGAATAAACTGAATGGAATGGATGGGCCAGGGACAGTCAGGCTGGGAGGAAGAGGATGAATGACGCTGGTCGACCTCCAGCCAGGAAATGAGGCGGAGCTCAATCTGATTTGCTGCAGCTTCTAATGCACATTGATTTCAACGCACACTGTGAGCTCCTCCCAGAGTAAAGCCAGGAATACACGGTAAGAAAATCGTACGAAAAATGTTGATCAAATGATCGACCGATTTTTCTCTTCGTTGATGAGCAGGATGTTATAACCAATAGCGATATTGTGAACGAAAAAATCTGGTTGAACAACAGTGAAAAATTTTGTTGTTTCACATGTGAACGTCCGATTTTCTATGCGGTGGTCCGATGGTCGTCTGAAAAAAAATCTATCAAGTGCTATCATGCATGAGCAGAAACAGAAGATGACCCGGATGTTTATGTCCAAGGATCCATAAATAAAATTTTATTAATTCCAAGGATTTATGTCCAATCGCTTGTTCTGGACGGCAGGACGTTGAACGCTCGTTCTGGACGGCAGGGTGTTGAGCTCTCGTTCTGGGCGGAAGGGCGTGGCTGCAAGGTCACACGCACACTGCATCACTTCCATTTGTACGGAAGACGTCAACACTACATATTGCTCGGCGAACTATTTATTTTCGATTGGTTAATGTGGGCCACGATTTCGACGAACGAACGTCGATCGGTCATCGGGTGACAGATCGGTCGTTTTTCTGACCATGTATTCGTGTCATAAGAAATTTCAGTACAGGGCGGAGCCGATACAACTGTAAAAGACTGAAGGGAAGGCTAGAGGTCAGCTTTTAGGTAAAGCAGGTAGAAAGATGGAATTTAAAAATGAATTCCAAGAATGCCGCTTTGTAGAAAAATGAAGGCACACTATGAGTTAAGCCCAGCGAGGTGCATGACACCTCCCAGGCTTAGCTCTATTATTTATATCTGAGAGCTTCGCAGTACTCCCGGAAGAGTAATTTCTGGAGGGCAACTCTGATCCTTCTGAGTTCTGCATCTTGAACAGGAGAGTCACTGCAGCCGCTATGCCCTCCCCTCCTCTCCTCTCCCCTCCTCCTGCCCATTCATTGAAGCCTTTATATTACATGAGCACATTCATAAAATACAAAGGCTTATATGAATGGGCAGCAGAGGGGAGAAGCAGATATTGCTGCAACTGATATGCCCTCCCTTCCCCTCCTCCTGCCTATTCACAGAAGCCTTTGTATTATGTGAGCACATTCATAAAATACAAATGCTTATGTGAATGGGCAGCAGAGGGGAGAGGCAGATATTGCTGCAACTGACATGCCCTTCCTTCCCCTCCTCCTGCCTATTCACAGAAGCCTTTGTATTATGTTCTCAAATTTAACAAAATACAAAGGCTTCTGTGAATGGGCAGCAGAGGGGAGGGCAGGCATCGCTGCACTGTGTGCCTTTTTTTTCTTGCACAGCCTGTGTGTCCCCAGTGTACCTCTGGCTGAGTCTAAAACCTATAGAGCTGTGTTCAGGGGATGTCATGCACCTCCTTAGGCTTAACTCATAGCGTGCCTTCACTGTTTACTACTAAGATTATGTATTTAAATTGATTCTCATCTAGTTTTTTATTTTTTTGTTTTGTTTTTGGTGCAGTGTCAGTGCTAAAATCAAAGCCATCGAGGCCAAGCTGAAAATGATGCAAGAAAACCCCGACAACGAGTTGCCTGGTCAGCCGTCATACTCTTACTTTAAAGCGTCGGAGAAGAAGAGGAGCATGCCGTATTCTAGAATTTCCTGGAAGTCTAAGAGATGACATCATCGTTTCCGTTGCGGATTTCTGAGCGGGACTGAGCACACGCACTATGATACCTGTAATAATAATAACGCAGACCTCACGCCACGCCACTATCCACGGCACAGACTTGAATTCTCTTCGGAGGGAGGCTGCTCTGTAACATATGTTTTATTTTTATTTTTTCGTCCTTCTACGTGGGAATGTGTGTGTATGTAACTACGACGTTTTCTTTTAATCCCTCGCCCTCCAGAGGATTTCACCCCCTTCCTGACCTGGCCATTTTCTGCGTTGCTGACAATTGCGCGGTCATGCGACGCTGCACCCAAATGAAATTTACGTTCCTTTTTTTAACCACGAAGAGAGCTTTCTTTCGGTGGTATTTGATCGCCTGTGCGGTTTTTATTTTTGGCGCTATAAAAATAAAGGCCGACAATTTTGAGGAAAAAAAAACAATATTTTGGATATTTTGCTATTAAACATGTCCAGTAAAAAAAAATTTAAAAATCTGATTTCATCATAAATTTAGGCCATAATTTAGACTCTGCTAAAAAAAAAATAAAAATCCCGATACGTGTAAATTTAATTGGTTTACCTGAAAGTTATAGCGTTTAAAAATGGCGGAATAGATACTTGAATTTTTTTTTTTTTATTACTAGTAATGGCGGCGGGCATTCTGACACTGGGGGGGAACTGACTTGGTGTCACTGACAATACCCAGTGACATCAATACAGTAATCAGTGCTACATGTCTTTGCTAAAAAAAAATTAAAATCCTAATACCTGTAAATTAATTGGTCTACGTGAAAGTTATAGTGTTTACAAATGGCGGAATAGATACTGGAAATGTTTTTTTTTTTTTTTTATACTAGTAATGGCGGCGGGACTGCGGCGGGCATTCTAACACCAATACAGTGATCAGTACTGATAAAAAGCACTGACACTGTACTAATTGCACTGGGCAGGAAGGGGTTAACATCTGGGGCGATCAAAGGGTTAACTGTGTGGTTTCTGTGCTTTCAACTGTAAGCACACTGCTATGCAGAGCCATACAAAGCAGTGTGCAGGAGCTGACGGGAGAGATCTGTATTGTTTACATATAGTTCTCTCCCCCCCCCCGTTGGTAATACTCAGCGATCGCCGCGAGTAATCACCGGCCGGGACCCGGTGCCTGACAGCCGAGGCCGTGAATAGCGGCGCGGGTAGGGCATGCGCGCGCCTCCTACCCTGAAATGCGAAATATATACATGATTTTGCGCACCCCTGCCACCATGCAGCAGTATTTCTGCTATAGGGCGGCAGGAAAGCGGTTAAGCTGCCCTTACACTGGTTTCTCTTTAATAAGGACAGATTGTTCGGCATCCTGAGGCTTCCATTGACCTCCAGCTTTACTTGTACATTTGGTCGTCTGTTTGCCATCGCAGTCTGTGTGATCTAAAACTTTACCAACATTTAGCAATAGTACACGCCACGGCTGCCCTGGAGTTTTGAAGCAGTATTAAACCCAAAAACAAACATTTATTATATTGCCGCTTACCAATTCTTAGATGTGGTGGCTGCATTACCCCTAACCATTAACACGTGCTAAAAACAATCCCCTCCCCCCACGAAACCCCCCTTCCCCACTCCACCAGCTGTATTTCACACAAACATGTAAATATACAGCTTGTTCTATTGAAAAACTGGCTAGATCGCCAGATGACAATAAAAAGGAAGTGAGCCTAAAAAAAAGAAAACTAATACAGCCACCCATATTACTCAACCGTATACAGCGCTCCTCTAGTGAATCATGCAAATAAATTAACTTAGAAATTTCTAATGAGCAAACTCAATAAAGTGCGATACAGGTGGACCTCGGTTTATGAATTGAATGCATTCTGCGGGACGTTTTGTATTGCAAAAAAATCGTAAATCGAAACACGGTTTCCCATAGGAATGCATTGAAAATCAATTCGTTTCCGGAGGTCAGAAAAAAAGTTTAAAGAAAAAAGTCTTTTATCTGTTCAAAACTCCTTATAAAGTGCACTTTATAGGCATAAATACTGTACGGGGACATGATTAAAACATTAATTCATAAATGCATTGAAAACCAATTAATCCGTTCCGGAGATCAGAAAAAAGTAAAAAAATAAGTCTTCTATCTGTTCAAAACTCTTTATAAAGTGCACTTTAACCTCCTTCATGCCGAGTGCACACAAATGTGTGGCCTCTCAGCATTGACGCCAAGCAGCCGCACATTTGCATACAATTAAAAAAAACATATGTGCTGAGAGTGCGCGCTCTGCGCCCATCACACATGTCCGATGCTCACGGACAGGTCCCAATCTCTTGTGATCGGGACCTTTCCCAATCATGTGACAGCAGTCACATGACCCTAAACTTCCGGCTTCTGAAACCCCTAAAGGGCCAGGAGATGCCGGCGCCAAGGGGTTAAAGGCATAAATACTGTACAGGGGCATGATTAAAAATTTCCAGAATGGCTCCAAAACTCGATGCAAAAACCACTCCAACACCTCCACCCTCGACGCCACGTGCTACCCACAGGCTCCAGCATTCACGGAGCTGCAGCTATAAACCTCCCAGGCACAATTCATCCTGGGGAAACGCTTCGTATTGCGAAAAAAATTCATAAATGCATTGAAAACCAATTAATCCGTTCCGGAGGTCAGAAAAAGTAAAAAAGAAGTATTTTATCTGTTCAAAACTCTTTATAAAGTACACTTTAAAGGCATAAATACTGTACAGGGACATGATTAAAAATGAATTCGGAAATGCATTGAAAACCAATGAATCCGTTCCGGAGGTCAAAAAAAAGTAAAAAAGAAGTCTTTTATCTGTTCAAAACTCTTTATAAAGTGCACTTTAAAGGCACGGGACGGCGCTATAAACCTCCCAGGCGCAATGCATCCTGGGGAAACATGCTTCGTATTGCGAAAAAAATTGTAAACCGAGGCATTATTTGCAATGGATTGTTATTCGGAAACCAAAAATTCCGTTAACCGAGGCGTTCGTAAATCGAGGTACGCCTGTACAGTCCACATAAAGTGCAATTTCCCTTTTCCCACTTAAAGTGCTTCTTCCAAAATTGTGCGGTGCATTGCTTTTCTTCTTCCATATGTGCAAAAATGGTGCAAACCATTTCTATTGCTTCAGTACAGCCTCTAGTGCTTCACTCCACCACCGTGCACCACCACCATTCCAGTGAACTTGCCAGAGAGCCATGACTTCTCATTTAAGAGTTGGTCTATAGGTGCTTTTTCATTCCCCGATCAGATGTGCCGCATCCAGGAATCCGCTTTTCCTTAGTCACAGGGACATCATAGAATTGGAGGGGAAAGAGACTCCAATAGTATAAAACCCTTTATTAAAACCACTTCATACAATCACGTAAAAACATCAGCGAATGCGCTCTCTTTTTATGGTGCATTCTGCCCTGCACCCCGGTTCAACCACCTATTCTCGCAGTGGGTCGGATCTACTGTACCTAGTGCAAGCTTGGATCGCTCTGCTATGCAGCTGTTTCTCACCACTTCCGGGTGTCTCCTCCAGGTCAGGATGATGTCATGTCCTGTAGCTCTGCCTCGACACTTCGATATTTCACCATATTGACGCCTAAGGAGACTCCTGAAGGATGTAAGAATGTCTTCTGAAGGACGCAAGAACGTCTTCTGAAGAACGCAAGAACGTCTTCTGAAGGACGCAAGAACGTCTTCTGAAGGACTCAAGAACGTCTTCTGAGGGACGCAAGAACGTCTTCTGAGGGACGCAAGAACGTCTTCTGAGGGACGCAAGAACGTCTCCTGAGGGACGCAAGAACGTCTCCTGAGGGACGCAAGAACGTCTCCTGAGGGACGCAAGAACGTCTCCTGAGGGACGCAAGAACGTCTCCTGAGGGACGCAAGAACGTCTCCTGAGGGACGCAAGAACGTCTCCTGAAGGACTCAACATCTCCTGAAGACGTCATTAGGTCTTCACAGAGGCTGATGAAGGAGGTGTGATTTGGACTCGGAAATGCATTCTGATTGGTCATAGCACCCTGGACGGTTGACAGCTCCTTGGCCAGCTCTCCTAACAGATCTGATCTCCAGCTGGGGCTCCCCGGGCGGCTTGCTTGGATCCCTGCTTTGGCTTCACAGCACTCCTGACATTGGACTGGACTCTGGACTGATGTCTCCATTTGGAGCTTGATCCATTGCTCATGACCAGCGATGTCTGTGAGCGCATAATTATTGCATTTTATACCCTTTTTTATTCAATAAAATTTGCTACACTATTGGCGGCTTGGCGCCTCTCTCCCCATCCCTATTGGCGTCTCGCAGTCTCTTTCCCCGCTAATTCTATGATGTCCCTGGTGATCCTGTACTAAGGGAAAGCGGATTCCTGGATGTGGCACATCCGATTGGGGAATTAAAAAGCGCCTACAGACCAACTCTTAAATGAGAGGTCATGGCGAGTTCTCCGGAAAAATAATAACACCAGAATCGGGAACCACTGCCAAAGTATTATGTAAATAATTAGGCCGACTCACCAAAGTTAAAGGTGGTGTCCTCAGGACCAAGGAGATACGCAGCACAAACACCAGCTTGTGGGTAAAGGACCCACAAGAAAAGAAATCCCAAAGAGAACAATCTGTGGCCAGTTCTCCAGAATGGTGGTGGAGTGAGGCACTAGAGCAGTGGCCTCCAAACTGCGGCCTGGGAGCTGGATGTGGCCCTTTGCGTTTATCTGCCCTTGGAGCACTATTCCACCAACTAACACCAACAATGGGGCACCATTCCTCCTACTGACACCATCACTATACATCTCATTGATATCAACGAAGGGATATTATTCCTCCCATTAAAACCACTGATGGGGCACTGTATCAGGGCATTTTCTCCTTCCGCTGTCCACCGCCTGGCCCTCCTAAAGGTCAGTAAACTGGCCCCTTGCTTGGAAAGTTTGGAGACACCAGCACTAGAGGCAGTATTGAAGCAATAGAACTGTTGTTTGCACCATTTTTTGCCCGGAGTACTTTTACTTGCACATACGGAAGTAGAAAACCAATAAACTGCACAATTTTGGAAGAAGCCCTTTACATGGGAAAAAGGAAATTGCACTTTATGTGGCCTGTATCGCACTTTATTGAGTTTGTTCATTATGAATTTATAAGTGAATTAATTACTATAGGAACACTGTAATATCGGTGGCTGTATTTTCTTTTTTTAGGCTTTCTTTCTTTTTATTTTCATCTGGTGATCTAGCCAGTAAATCTGTTGTTTTTCAATACAACAAGCTCTCCTGAAAATGTAGCAGTTAGGGCCCGTTCACACCATACGTGTAGAAAAACTGATGGAAACTGCAGCGCAAATTTCACTTTGCAGAGACAGGAGCTTACATCGGTTTTCATGAGTTTTATACACGTTGCAGAGTCCTGCGCAGAAAAAAAAATCTGTTGTGGTGTGAACAGGGCGCATAGAGAACGATTGATTTTGTTGTGCTATTGCAGAACGCGCGCAGAAAAACTGACGTCTCTGTACCGGGGTGTGAACGAGCCCTTAGACTCCAAACTATGGCCCTCCAGTTGTTGAAGTACTACAAGTCCCATCATGCCTCTGGGAGTCTTGCCTGTGGCTGTCAGAGTCTTCCAAAGCCTCATGGGACTTGCAGTTCCTCAACACCTGGAGGGCCATAGTTTGGAGACCCCTGCCTTAGAGGGATGAGACAAACCGTTTACCGCGGACAGAGGTGCTTACAATGATCAGCTTTTATTTATTGATGTAAAACCTTTTATCCCGAAAGGAACAGAAACTGTTGTAACGGATTATAAAGGGCGAGCCGGAGTTTGGCTTTAATTTGTTAGTGTATTTAAATCTGCTAGTCCATCTGACTATCCTCTTCCCCCCAGACTGACGATGCCGGGGGAATGCTCTTGATGAACTATGCAGAGAGTACAACCGATGAAGGTAGTGGTCCGGCATTTGGGCCCCATCCACTTCCAATACCAGAGGGCCACAGGGGATGTGTTTGGGGAATACCTTCCCCTTCCTAGGCCTGCCTGTGAATTCAGAACTGCCAATCGCCGTATTTGTGAAAGTATCCGCCATTCATCGGGGACAGGGATCGGGAGTTTCCAGCATCATCAATGAAGACTGCTGTAAATGTTTAGATGTTTTTTTTCCTTTGAGTGGAATAATGAATGTATATATTATATATACAGTGTATTATATCACTGGCCTCCGTTGCCGCATACGATTTTTAATGGCAGGCTGATTTGAAGGTATTACAAGTTTTTAGGCTGGACTCCGGGCAGATCGAAAGGTGCACATTAATGCAGTTCTGTGATCATTAAATGTATTTTTTAAATGCAAGCAGTGTAAGTGTCTGAGTTTGTCTTGGCGCACTGTACAGCAGAGTTCAGACTGGGAGAGGAAGAAGCAGCAAAAGGAGCATGCTGATAGGAGGAGGGAGCAGAGGAAAATGAGGTGAGTTCAATCTGACTTGCTGCAGCGTCTAATGCAGTCCGAAGCTCACAGTATGCAGTGAAAGCAGAGGACAGGACCGTGGATAAGGGGGAATGCCCAGGCAGCTGGGTGAATCGGATGTGGACAGGGAGGGTGATCGGCAGGGCCGAGGGGCAATTACTGGAACCAGTCTTCTGTGTGGATCTGCAGCAGCTGAAAGCTGTTTTTTTTCCCTTCCTGCTGGTTTTTAGCTGCTGCAGAGAGAGCCATATAGGGGATCGGTTCCAGTAATGCCCCCCCCCCCCGCCATATCCATCACCCTCCTTGTGCATCATACATTTCCCCCTGCTGCACAGGCTCCCCCTTAATGTGTCCTCACCCCCGCATTGCTGCAGTGTTCCCTCCTGCTTGTATTTATCTGCTGCAGATGGAGCCATACAGGGGATCGGTTCCAGTAATCACACCCATCACCCTCCCTGTGCACCATACATTTCCCCTTGCTGCCCAGGCCCCCACAGTGTGCTCTTACCCCCGCATTGCTACAGGTTGCCCTCATCTCCCTCCTACTTGTTTTTAGCTTCTGCAGAGAGAGCCGTACAGGGGATCGGTTCCAGCAATCGCCACACCCATCACCCTCCCTGTGCATCATACATTTCCCCCTGCTGCCCAGGCCTCCCCCAGTGTGCCCTCACCCCTGTATTGTTGCATGGTTCCCTCCTGCTTGTTTTTTGCTGCTGCAGAGAGAGCCATACAGGGGATCGGTTCCAGTAATTGCCCCCCCCCCCCCGCTACACCCATCATCCTCCCTGTGCATCATACATTTCCCCCTGCTGCCAAAGCCCCTCCCCAGTGTGCCCTCACCCCCCAAACCCCTCCCATTTATGCATGGTTCCCTCCTGCTTGTTTTTAACTGCTGCAGAGAGAGCCATGAAGGGGATCTGTTCCAGTAATCACTCCCCTCCCCCCCCCCCCCCGCCACACCCATCACCCTCCCTGTGCATCATACATTTCCCCCTGCTGCCCAGGCCCCCCCTCCCCTCAAAGTGTGCCCTCACCCCCGCATTGCTGCAGGGTTCCCTCCTCACCCTTCTGCTTGTTTTTAGCTGCTGCAGAGAGCCATACAGGGGATCGGTTCCAGTAATCACCCCCCTCTACATCCATCACCCTCCCTGTGCATCATACAGTTCCCCCTGCTGCCCAGGCCCCCCCCAGTGTGCCCTCACCCCCGCATTGCTGCAGGTTACCCTCCTCTCCTTCCCACTGGCAAGCACACAATAGGATCCTTCAGCATGGGGAAAGGGTCCAGTAAATATGTCACATTTACCAGTCCCTTTCCTGAATGAACACAATGAGTGATCGGTATTGATCACTCACTGTGTTCGTTCATAACACAACCATAGTAAACTACTTTTTTTTTTTTTAAGGGGGGGGGGACGAATATGTGCATTTATCTGTGATGTTTCCAGTATCCAGCTGGTAGTCGTCCTCAGCACCTGCTACTGATGAGCCCTGTTTCCAGAAACACGTGCGGTGGGAAACATGCTACCCTTTAGCAGGCAGTTTCCATTAATTCAGTGTGGTGCGATTTTACAAAAGGGGTTGGGGACTTCTGTTTTCCTTTTTCTTTTTTTTTTTGCAGGTAGGGCAGCCCATTAAGCTGCATGGTCTGTCCTACACGTGACGCACACGCATACAGGTAGGTGTGAATGAAGGCCATCGTAAATGGCAGAGAGCGCCACCTAAGTGCAGTATATAGGAAAAGTCAATATGTGATATAAGTAGGTAGGTGCTACATAAAAATAAATACAGATGGGTGAAAATGTGCAATTAATGGGAGACTAGTATCACTACGTGGCCCTATAATAGAACCATTACAATTTAAATGGGTTTCTCAATGTGTGAACTATATTCCCATAATTTATACATAGAAACAAATATAAGTCCATGGGTGAGGTGGCAGTCTTTTCAACTTCATAAAACCATTTTTTTTTCTTTTGCAGGTAGGGCAGCCCATTAAACTGCATGGTCTGTCCTACATGTGCCGCATACAGGTAGGTTTGAGTCAAGGCTAAAGGGAACGCCAGAGGGCACCAACTAAGTGCAGTATATAGAAAAAAGGCTTTATTAAAAATCACAAGTGGCAACTTACAAGATCTATAAAGATAAGAACAGGTTTGTTGTTGAGCCTCATTGTGTCTTCGAGAGCCAGGAAGCAGATGTCGCTGTCAGGAGCTGTGTAGGACACCGGAAACGAAACCAGAAATCCTGGACCGCATAGACCGTGCAGGACCGGAAGTGAAGTCACATCTTGTGGGAAGGGGGGGAATCGTGGCTTCATGTTTCGGAGCATAACTGCTCCTTTTTCAAGCAGTAACATCATTTTCTGTGTGAACCAAGGCTAAGAGTATCCACCGCTCTCCTGTTCCATTGACAACCACAAAGGCTCGTGTTCTTCCAATGGGGCATTGGACACATTTTTTAAAGCCATCTGAATATCAATCAAAGCTCTTCTACTAAATAAAATGGTCACCTTCTACACGTTGTGTTTGCTTCAAAAATGATACCCCGTGTTGCTTTCTTGGTGCTTCAAAGTCCTCCATGGAAGGTTATGACCACGCTGGCCTACAGCACCTACAGCTTTTGAGAGGCTTCAATTCAGCTTTAGCTTTGCTATGTTTTGTGGGTATTGCAGGTATGAGATATCCCAGGATGCACTGGGAGACTAACAAGCCAACTGGAAAAACATCATCAGCAGTCACTTTTGGTTCATGTGTGTATATATATATATATATATATATATATATATATATATACTACTCAAAAAAATCAAAGGAAGACTTTGAAAACCCATCTGATCTCAATGGGGAAGAATCTCCTGCTGGATCTCTATACTGACATGGACAGGGTAATGTGTTAGGAACGCAGGGATGCCCCATCGTTTGATGGAAATAAAAGTGATTGACCTGCAGAGGACTGAATTCAAAGACACCCCAAAAAATCAAAGTAAAAAATGATGCAGCAGGCTAGTCCATTTTGCTGAAATTTCATTGCAGCAACTCAGAATAGTCCTCAGTAGTTTCTATGGCCCCCACGTGCTTGTATGCATGCCTGACAACGTCGGGGGAGGCTCCTAATGAGACCACAGATGGTGTCCTGGGGGATTTCCTCCCAGATCTGGACCAGGGCATCACTGAGCTCCTGGACAGTCTGAGGTGCAACCTGGCAGCGTCGGATGGACCTAAACATGACATCCCAGAGGGGTTCTATTGGATCTAGGTCAGGTGAGCGTGGGGGCCATTCAATGGTATCAATTCCTTCATCCTCCAGGAACTGCCTGCATACTATCCCCACATGAGGCCAGGCATTGTCGTGCACCAGGAGGAACCCAGGAGCCACTGCACCAGGAGGAACCCAGGACCCACTGCACCAGCATAGGGTCTGAGAATGGGTCCAAGGATTTCATCCCGATACCTAATGGCAGTCAGGGTGCCATTGTCTAGCCTGTAGAGGTCTGCGTCCCTCCATGGATATGCCTCCCCAGACCATCACTGACCCACCACCAAAACGGTCATGCTGAACCATGTTACAGGCAGCAGAACATTCTCCACGGCTTCTCCAGACCCTTTCACGTCTGTCACATGTGCTCAGGGTGAACCTGCTCTCATCTGTGAAAAGCACAGGGCGCCAGTGGTGGACCTGCCAATTCTGGTGGTCAACGGCAAATGCCAACCCAGCTCTATGGGGCCGGGCAGTGAGAACAGGGCCCACTAGAGGACATCGGGCCCTCAGGCCACCCTCATGAAGTCTGTTTCTGATTGGTCAGAGACATTCACACCAGTGGCCTGCTGGAGGTAATTTTGTAGGGCTCTGGCAGTGCTCATCCTGTTCTCCTTGCACAAAGGAGCAGATACCGGTCCTGCTGATGGGTTAAGGACCTTCTACGGCCCTGTCCAGCTCTAATAGAGTAATTGCCTGTCTCCTGGAATCTCCTCCATGCTCTTGAGAATGTGCTGGGAGACACAGCAAACCTTCTGCCAATGGCACGTATTGATGTGCCATCCTGGAGGAGTTGGACTACCTGTGTAACCTCTGTAGGGTCCAGGTATGGCCTCATGCTACCAGTAGTGACACTGACCCTAGCCAAATGCAAAACTAGGGAAAAACAGTCAGAGAAGATGAGTAGGTAAAAAAATGTCAGTGCCCTACACCTGTAAAACCATTCCTGTTTTGAGGGTCGTCTCATTGTTGCCCATCTAGTGCACCTCTTGTTAATTTCATTAACACCAAAGCAGCTGAAACTGATTAACAACCCCCTCTGCTACTTACCTGACCAGATCAATATCCCAGGAGTTTCACTGACTTTATGCTAGACTCTGATTAAAACGTCTTTTTTGAGCCGTGTATATAAACTGGGAGTGTCTGGTGCAGGTGTCACATTTGCTGTGCATCGTGGGCAGGAAGGTAAGTGGGGCCCGGACTGAAGATGGAGCAACTAGCAGACGGCACATGAGGTGTGCAACACAGGAATGCTATAGCGGAAGAGGAGTGGGGACCAGAGAGCAGGGGCGGACTGACAACTCACGGGGCCCCCGGGCAATAGGGGATCATGGGGCCCGTGTCCTTGCCCAAACTCAAAAAAGCCTATGAAAAAGGTACCAGGGGCATCTCATGGGGCCCCCTACTGACCTCGGGCAGTGCCCGAGTTTCCAAATGGTCAGTCCACCCCTACCAGAGAGAGAGGACTGAGCGGCAGAGAAGCAGCAGAGCTGGGGAATCGGAGCAAGGGAAAGGAGATGTCATGCATGGTGCGCAGCATGGGAGCAATATAGTGGGAGGTGAGCGGGGACCATAGAAAGAGGAGGAGGAGGGGGGTACTACTGAGTGAGGGATCAGCAGAGGTGGGGGTTACTACTGAGCAGGGTTCAGCAGAACTGGAGGTAATACTGAATGGGTCATCAGCAGAGCTGGGGGTACTACTAAGCAGGGAATCTGCTAAATGAGGGTATCAATATGCTGGGGATCTGTTGAATGAGGGTATCAATGAGCTGGGGATCTGCTGAGTGGGGGTACTACTGAGCGGGGGATCAGCAGAGCTGGTGGTACTACTGAATGGGTTTATCAGTAGAGCTAAGGGTACTATTGAGCATGAGATCTGCTGAATTAGGGTACCAATAAGCTTGGGATCTGTTGAATGAGGGTATCAATGAGCTGGGGATCTGCTGAGTGGGGGTACTACTGAGCGGGGGATCAGAAGAGCTGGGGGTACTACTGAATGGGTTATCAGCAGAGCTGGGGGTACTACTAAGCAGGGAATCTGCTAAATGAGGGTATCAATAAGCTTGGGATCTGTTGAATGAGGGTATCAATGAGATAGGGATCTGCTCAGTGGGGGTACTACTGAGCTGGGGTACTACTGAGCGGGGGATCAGAAGAGCTGGGGGTACTACTGAATGGGTTATCAGCAGAGCTGGGGGTACTACTGAGCAGGGAATCTGCTAAATGAGGGTATCAATATGCTGGGGATCTGTTGAATGAGGATATCAATGAGCTGGGGATCTGCTGAGTGGGGGTACTACTGAGCGGGGGATCAGAAGAGCTGGGGGTACTACTGAATGGGTTTATCAGCAGAGCTGCGGGTACTACTGAGCAGGGGATCTGCTAAATGAGGGAACCAATAAGCTGGGGATCTTTTGAAGGAGGGTATCAATGAGCTGGGGGTCTGCTGAGTGGGGGTACTACTGAGCTGGGGTTCTCCTGGGGCCCTTTAAGACAAATACAAACTCATACACAGGGCATCTGCAAAGCTTCATTAAAGACTCAAAAAAGCATCACAGAAGCATCAAAAAAGCACGTGGAAGTGGTAGGCGCTGCACAAGTAAATGAGCCCCAAGTCCATCTACCACAGTGGTAAGCAGGACTTGTAGTTCATTCATTCACAGATCTCTGCTGCTGCAGGGGAGAAGACCTCCCCTCCCCACACACACACACACACTGTCAACGCTTACTTAAAAAAAATCTCCTTTGATGATGTCAGCACTACTTGTCTGCTTCCACACCTTCCTGAATTCCCAGCATGCGTAGAAGCTTCTCCATTTTTAAGGACTACATATCCCATGGTACCTTGCTGCCTGCAAGCACCGATTCCTGTACTGACTCCACCTCTTGAAGCTCCTCCTCTCAGCACCTCCGTAGGCAGAGTTCTGTGAAAAGTGTGAAGAGGAATGGATCCCCATCTGTCTCTTGGATTGGAAGTTCTTTTTTTATTCTATTCTATTTTTTCTGTGCTATTCTATTCTTTTCTACTCTCTTCCATTATTTTCTGTTCTGTTCTGTTTTACTTTATTCCTTTCTATTTGATTCTTTTCAAAATTCGAATTTCCAAAAAACAGCTATATTTTTTCCTAGTCTATTCTATTTTTTTTCTATTCTTTTCTATTTTATTCTTTTATGTTCTATCCCTTTATTTTCTACTTTTATTTTATTTTATTCTTTCATTTTATATTCTGTTCTATTTTACTCTATGCTATTATTTTCTATTATATTATATTCTTTTCTATTTTATTCAAGTCTTTTATTTTATTTTCTATTCTATTCTGTGCTGTTTTAATTTATTCTTTTCTGTTCTATTCTATTCTATTTTTAAAATTTGAATTTCAGCAGATGTCTGTATTCTCTCTTTATTCTATTCTAATCAAATCTATTATATTTTTCTATTCTATTCCTGTATTTTCTATTTTTTTCTATTCTATTCTGTTTTATTGTACTCTTTTCGCAATTCAAATTTCGGAAGATGGCTATATTTTTTCTGTTTTATTCTATTATTTTTTGTCTACTCTCTTCCATTATTTTCTATTCGATTCTGTTCTGTTTTACTTTATTCCTTTCTATTCTTTTAAAAATTAGAATTTTGGAAAACGGCTACATTTTTTCTATTCTATTTTTTTCTATTCTATTTTATTCTTTTATATTCTATCCCTTTATTTTCCATTTTATTTTATTCTGTTCTTTCATTTTTTATTGTATTCTGTTGTGTTTTACTCTGTTCTATCCTTTTCTATTCTATTCTTTTACATTCTATTTTATTTGATTCTTTTATTTTCTATTCTGTTCTCGTCTTTTACTTTATTCTTTTCAATTCTATTTAATTCTGTTTTATTCTACTGCATTCTTTTCAAAATTAGAATGTTGGCAGATGTCTGTAGTCTCTCTTTATTCTATTCAAATCTATTTTATTTTTCTATTCTATTCTATTCCTGCATTTTCTGTTCTAATCTGTTTTATTCTATTATTTTTGCAATTCGAATTTCGAAAGACGGCTGTATTTTTTCTGTTCTGTTCAAATCTATTCTTTTTTTTCTATTCTATTTCTTTATTTTCTGTTCTGTTTTATTTTATTCAATTCCATTCAAAAATCGAATTTTGGAAGGCGGCTATATTCTAACACTAATACACACAATCAGCAATAGTCAGCAATATATTTATATTTTGCGTTTGTTTTCAAATTCCATTTTGTTTTCAAATTCAACTAGAATTTTAGACAAAATTTCATTTTGCTATTTCGGATTTGTTTCAATTTACTTTTGTAATTTAAATTTGTTTAATTTACTTTTGTCATTCATAAATTTGGATACATCCGAATCTCCGAATAACAAAAAATTCGCCCAACCTTTGATTCAGAAGGAAACAAACTGCACATGTCTACATTGGTATCAAGTAAGCAGAAGCACAGAGGTAAGGGCACCCAGAATACACCAAGGCCAGTAGAGATCAGAGCCGGGTCACAAGCCGAGTTCAGTAACATTCGATCAGGAAGGTACCAAATTGTGATCAAGATCCGGGGACGAGCTGAGGTTGGCAACGAGGTACAGAATCGACAGGAAGAATCTTGGCCAAGAGTCCAGCCCAAGGTTGGTACCAAAGGTGGGCAGCAAACATAGGCAAGGATTATCCAGACATCAAGCAGATCCAGGATCGGGGATTACAAGAACTCAAAATGAAAGACCTTTACACCATGATCTCATGCAGGACCCAGGTTTAACCACTTGACCTCCAGACCTTTTTACGGACACTTTTGTTTACATGTAAACATCAGTATTTTTTTTTACTAGAAAATGTTTAATTATCAATCAGATTTGCAGGGATATAAAGCGGCAGGGTCTGCATCCCTTTAGGCATGATTTCCCTTCGGGAGCATCTCACCAAAAATGATATTTGTGTTGCAGGGGATGGCCAAAATCTCGATTAATCTCAGTGCAGACTCCTAGGAAAATCACGCAATCAGGGAATGACATTTCTGGGGGTGGGGGAGAGGAGAGTTCTGGATACTATGGGGTTTATTTACTAAAGCTGGAGAGTCCAAAATCAGACTCCCTTCTGCATAGAAACCAATCAGCTTCCAGGTTTCATTGCCAAAGCTTCATTGAACAAGCTGAGGTTAGAAGCTGATTGGTTTCTATGCAGAAGGGAGTCTGATTTTGGACTCTCCAGCTTTAGTAAATAAACCCCTATGTGTCTACATCTTACAGAAAATCACAGCGCTCCAAATTGAAGAAAGGTCATTTTTACTAACCTTCAATTAATGTTTGACTTGTGTCGCAATTGTATATCCTATATTATTTTGTGTGTGTGTATATATATATATATTTATTTATGTATGTATATATTTATATATCTCTATATCTATCTCTATAAATATATATTTTTATATATATATATATATATATATATATATATATATATAAAAATTAAAAAAAAATATATATATATATATAAAAATTAAAAAATATATATATATATATTTTTTTATAAATAAAAAATATATATATTTATATATATAAATAATATATATTTTTTTTTATTATATATATATATATATATATATATATATATATTTCATATATATCTAGATATATATATATATCTCTATCTAGATATAGATACCGTATATATGAAATATATATATAAATTAAAAAAAAAATATATATATATATATATATACACACACACACACACAAAATAATATAGGATATACAATTGAGACACAAGTCAAACATTAATTGAAGGTTAGCAAAAGTTTCTATATATGTATATATATACTTTATGCATATATATATATATATATATATTTTTTTTTTTTTCTACTAATTTATTTTTTGTCTCATGACATTGGGGTTACCCTTTAAACATCACATTTGATAAATTAATGATTACAAAGCTGCATCAATTTTTGGCTAAAGGATACTTTGCGGTCTTTTATGTATTGTTATCATCCATGAGCTTGTTCTTGAAGTAGCAATATTCCCTGTTTTTCTTTACATATAACATGATCATTCCTAGGTCTAAAGTACAAAAACAATAAAATGGCAAAAACAATACAATAACTAAAAATAAAATACAAAATAAAACTAAAATACAAAACAGCTAAAACACAAAATAACTAAAACTAAAATATAAAACTAAAATACAAAATAACTAAAACTAAAATACAGAATAAATAAAACACAAAATAGCTAAAACTAAAATAAGTAAAACTAATATGCAAAATAACTAAAACACAACATAGCTAAAACTAAAATACAAAAATAACTACAATTAAAATACAAAATAAATATAACTAAAATACTAAATAATTAAAACTAAAATACAAAATAACTAAAATTAAAATACAAAATAAAACTAAAATACTAAATAATTAAAACTAAAATACAAAATAACTATAACTATAACTAAAATACAAAATAACTACAACTCAAATACAAAATAACTAAAACTAAAATACAAAATAATTAAAACAAAACAATTAAAACTAAAATACAAAATAATTAAAACACAAAATAGCTAAAATTAAAATAAGTAAAATTAAAATACAAAATAATTAAAACTAAAATAGAAGATAACTAAAACACAAAATAGCTAAAACTAAAATACAAAATAATTAAAACTAAAATACAAAATAATTAAAACTAAAATGCTAAATATTTAAAACACAAAATAGCTAAAAGTAAAACTAAAATACAAAATAATTAAAACTAAAATATGAAAATAAATAAAACTAAAATACAAAATAACTAAACCACAAAATAGCTAAAACTTAAATACAAAATAACTCAAATTAAAATACAAAATAAATAAAACTAAAATACAAAATAAAACTACTTGTTTTTTATCTATCTTTTGTTTTTATATATTGTGATTGCAGGGAACTTTTTTTTTTCTCTACAGATTTTTAATATTGAAAGCAAGCTTTAAATCTTTGAAAAAAAAAATGATGTTCTTAATTTAAATAGGGTTAGCAATTTTCTTTATCTAGATCTAAACTTGATCTTATTTATAAAGGGGGCTTTCATCTGATTCTTGTTGTGCAGTGCAATTAAGTTGTCACATCGAATAAAAAACGAACATAATTTGCGAGACTTCATCATATCGGGTTTCAGTACGCAGGTCCTTTATGTGGACGCTCGTAGGATCTGTATGGAATTATCATATTACCGAAGGGGCCTGGATGTTCTAGGCCAAATCAGACTAGCATGCAATACTCTCATTTATAAAGCATTGTCATCTCAGGGTTGTACATTACATAATGTGTTCTGGAAAAAAATAAATCCTGTTCGAACAAAATGGACGTAGAATGGAAGTGGTTCTCCACCATATTGAGACCAGAGCCCAGTAACGTCTTCCAAAACTTTGCATGCCTCAACAGTAAAAAAAAAAAAAAAAAAAAGAAAAAGTTTATACACAGGCAATAAACATTTGGGAATACAAAATATGTGATGAAATTCTGGAAGGCTCTGGATAAGCTGGGTTGTCACTGTAGAGGGTATGGGATTCTGGAGGGGGTTAGGCGAGCAAATATGGTGGCCATACAGAGGATGAGGTTTCTGGAGGGAGCTTGGGGCACCTGGTGGGGGGATGGGGTCTCTGGAAGGGACTTGGGGAAACTGTGGGGATGGGGTCTCTGGAGGGAGCTTGGGGCAACCGTGGGGGATGAGGTCTCTGGAGGGAGTTGGGGAAACTCTGAGAGATGGGGTCTCTGGAGAGAGCTGGGGACAACTGTGAGGGATGGGGTCTCTGGAGGGGACTTGGGGCAACTGTGGGGGATGATGTCTCTGGAGGGAGATGGGGCAGCTCTGTGGGATGGGGTCTCTGGAGGGAGATAGGGCAGCTCTGGGGGATGGGGTCTCTGGAGGGAGATGGGGGCAACTGTGAAGGATAGGGTCTCTGGAGGGAACTTGGGGCAACTGTGAGGGATGGGGTCTCTGGAGGGAGCTGGGGCAACTGTGAAGGATAAGGTCTTTGGAGGGAACTTGGAGTAGCTGGGGGGATGGGGTCTCTGGAGGGAGCTGGGGGCAACTGTGAAGGATAGGGTCTCTGGAGGGAACTTGGGGCAACTGTGAGGGATGGGGTCTCTGGAGGGAGCTAGGGCAACTGTGAAGGATAAGGTCTTTGGAGGGAGCTTGGAGCAGCTGGGGGGGATGGGGTCTCTGGAGGGATATGGGGCAATTCTGGGGGATGGGGTCTCTGTAGGGAGCTGGGGGCAACTGTAAAGGATAGGGTCTTTGGAGGAAGCTTGGAGCAGCTGGGGGGATAGGATCTCAGGAGGGGGCTGGGAGGCAACTGTGGGTAATGGGGTCTCTGGAGAGGGATGAGGCAACTGTGGGGGATGGGGTTTCTGGAAGAAGCTGGCTCTCTTAGGAAAGCTGGAGGCTTTGGAGGGTATTGAGGAAGAATGGAGGGCACTGTAAGGGCAGGAGGGCACTGTGGGACACAGTGGGTGGCACTCTTGGGGGGGGGTTTAAGGCCTTGCAGCAAGCTGGGGGGCACTGTGGGGGATATTAGGGCACCTGGGTGAACTGTGAGAGCTTGAGGGCACTGCGGGCCAATATGAGAGGTCAGGTGGCACTATGGGGATCCAGAGGATGGGGTCTCTGGAGGGAGCTGGAGCTCTCTGCAGATGGCTGAAGGCTTTAGAGGGAATTGTGGAAAAATGGAGAGCACTGTGAGGGCTGAGGGGCACTCTGGGATGCTATGAGGGGTTGAAGGCTTTGCAGCAAGCTAGGAGGAACTGTGGGGAGTATTAGGGGGCCTTGGCGAACTGTGAGAGCTTGAGGGGCACTGCAGGCCACTATGGGAGGTTGGGTGGCACTATGGGAACTGGGTGGCACAGTGCGAGGTTAGGGGATCTGCAGCTAGCTAGAGGCTTGGTGGCCCAGCAGTGGGCCATGGCCCTGTAGTTGGGGACAATGACTTTAGGGCTTATGATGTTTGAATTTTAGCCACTAATCTAAAGCCAAACTACAAGCAAACAAACAAAAAATCATTACAATACACTATATTTTAATGGCCCCCCAGTCTTAGTCCGTAGGGTTCAATATTGAGTTGGCCCCGCCCTTTGCAGCTATAACAGCTTCAACTCTTCTGGGAAGGCCATCCACAAGGTTTAGGAGGGTGTCTATGGGAAGGTTGGACCATTCTTCCAGAAGCACATTTGTCAGGTCAGGCACTGATGTCGGGGGAGGAGGCCTGGCTCACAGTCTCCGCTCTAATTCATCCCAAAGGTGTTCTATGGGGTTGAGGTCAGGACTCTGTGCAGGACAGTCAAGTTCCTCCACCCCAAATTGGCTCCTCCATGTCTTTATGGACCTTGCTTTGTGCACTGGGGCGCAGTCATGTTGGAACAGGAAGGGGCCATCCCCAAACTCTTCCCACAAAGTTGGGAGCATGAAATTGTCCAAAATGTCGCCTTAAGAGTTCCCTTCCCTTGAACTAGGGGGCCAAGCCGAACCCCTGAAAAACAACCCCACACCATAATCCCCCCTCCACCAAACTTTACACTTGGCACAATGCAGTCAGGCAAGTACCGTTCTCCTGGCAACCGCCAAACCCAGACATGTCCATAGGATTGCCAGACAGAGAAGTGTGATTGGTCACTCCAGAGAACACATCTCCTCTGCTCTAGAGTCCAGTGGTGGCGTGCTTTGCACCACGGCATCCGACGCTTTGCATTGCACTTGGTGATGTAAGGCTTGGATGCAGCTGCTCGGCCATGGAAACCTATTCCATGAAGCTCTCTACACACTACTACTCATCTGAAGGCCACACCAAGTTTGGAGGTCTTTCGCTATTGACTCTGCAGACAGTTGGTGACTTCTGTGCACTGTGTGCTTCAGCATGTGCTGACCCCGCTCTGTCATGTGACGTGGCCTACCACTTGGAGGCTGACTTGCTGTTGTTCCCAGTTGCTTCCACTTTGTTATAATCCCACTAACAGTTGAGCGTGGAATATTTAGTAGCCAGGAAATGTCACGGATGGACTTATTGCACAGGTGACAACCTATCACGGGACCACGCTTGGTGTCACTGAGCTTCTAGATAAAGTATGGTCAGCGGGTGTTGTCACCCTGGGACAGGAAGTGTGTTACTTACAGGAACACCAGCTGAAAAAACACCCTGAAGACTGGAAACTAATGCAACCATCACATCTGAGGGCTCGTATGCTGCAATATATTATATTTTGACACTTGGGTTTAGATACATTTTAGGTACAGTGCACTGAGAAGCAGCTGAGCCATGACTTTGAAAAAAAAACTTGGAGGGTCCTTCAATGGATAAGTAGTCCACTGACTCCACTGCAGGACGAGTTTATCTGCAAAGCCTTTGATGATCACAGGGTCAAGTGAGGACCTTGTGATCACATGACGTACATTTATAAACAAAACCATGTGATCAACATGTTCTCGCTTGGCCCAACGATCGTCAATGCCTATAGTTGATAAACAAAAGCCACATGATTGTGACCACATGGTTTTGTTGATCAACAAAGTCATGGCACAGAGATGAAGCGTGACACACGTTGTGGTTGAGTCGATCAGGTACCTCGATTATTGTATTTTCCTGCACTAGATGATAAAATGAGAAGCAGATAACAGGAAGGATTGCCCAAAACCCAATCTGCAGCTCTGACAGTGTCTTGTTCATGAGTCAATGTTTTATTTTACCATTCTTCTCACCATATCTTTGTGATATGTCTTACTATATATGAATTTATTGTATTTTAGTATGTTTATTTTACTTTTTATTATTATATCTTACTATATGTATTTATTGTATTTTATTTATTTTAATTTTACTTTATTTTTATTTTATTTATTGAATTTTACTATATGCATTGATTATATTTAATTTAATTTATTTTTGCTTTTATATATGTGTATTTATTACATTGAGTTTAATTTGAATGTAATTTTAATTTAGTTTTATATTTAATTTGATTTATCTTACTATATGTATGTATTATATTTAATTTTATTTTTTATGTTTTATTTTATTTTTACTATATGTACTAATTGTATTTTATTTTATATATTTTATTTGT
The DNA here is from genome assembly GCF_062004578.1 of Staurois parvus. Lineage (NCBI taxonomy): Eukaryota > Metazoa > Chordata > Amphibia > Anura > Ranidae > Staurois > Staurois parvus. The sequence goes on along the minus strand of NW_028317936.1, from coordinate 1,229,286 downwards.
ATTTAATTTTATCTTACTATATGAATTTATTGTATTTAATTTAACTTAATTTACTTCGATTTATTTTTATTTTTTTCTACTGCATTTTACTAGCTGTATTGATTTTTTTCTCTTACATGTATTTTAATTGTATTTATTTTTATTTATTGCATTGAGTTTATTTTTCATTTATTTTAAATTTAATTTTATATTTAATGTATTTTTATTTTACTATTTGTATTTATTATATTTTATTTAATTTATTTTACTTGTATTTATTTATTTTATTTTATCTTATTGTATGGAATGTTATGTTACTATATGTATTTATTGTATTTTATTTGTATTTAATTATAATATTTTATTTTACTATATGTATTTATTATGTTTTATTTATTTTTAATTATATTTAATTTATTCTATTTTATCCTACTATATGTATTTATTTGTATTTTATAGTATTGCAGAGCCATAACTAGAACTTTCAGGACCCTAATGCAAGAAGCCATGAAGGGCCCCACTAACCTCTGGTCCCAGGAAATTTCCCACTGATCCTGGGACCCTCTACTTCTGTCACAAGGCCCTTTATTATGGTCCTACAGCAAGGACCCTTTCGCATGTTCTGCCGAGGGCCCCCTTCTTGCCGACCTGAGGCCCCCATGGTGGGTGCCATAGTACCCATCTGGTGAAAAGGATGATGCAGGGCCTCCTGGAGCATGGACAGGGGGTTGCAGTGAGCAATATACAGTGGGGGAAGCAGTGAACAGTATACAGTGGGCGGGCAGCAGTGAGCAGTATACAGTGGGGGGGGGGGGCAGTGAGCAGTATACAGTAGACGTGGGGCAGCAGGGAACAGTATACAATGTGGGGGGGAGTGAGCGGTATACAGTGGGAGGGGAACAGTGCGCAGTAAACAGTGGGGGGAGAGCAGTGAACGGTATACAGTGTGGGGGGGAGTGAGCAGTATACAGTGTGGGGGGGAGTGAGCAGTATACAGAGGGGGGGGGGGGGCAGTGAGTAGTATGCAGTAAGGGGAACAGTGAGCAGTATACAGTAGGTGGGCAGCAGTGAGCAATATACAGTGTGGGGGGGAGTGAGAAGTATGCAGTAGGGGGCAGCAGTGAGCAGAATGCAGTAGGGGGGCAGCAGTGAGCAGTATACAGTAGAGGGGCAGCAGTGAGCAGTATATAGTAAGCAGAATGCAGTAAGGGGCAGCAGTGAGCAATATACAGTTGGGGAAGCAGTGAGCCGTATGCAGTGGGGGGAGCAGTGAGCAGTATGTAGTAGGGGGGCAGCAGTGGTCAGTATACAGTGTGAGGGAGCAGTATACAGTGGGGGGAGCAGTAAGCAGTATGCAGTGGAGGGCTCTAATGAGCAGTGTACAGTGTGGGGGGGAATAAGCAGTATGCAGTATACAGTGGAGGGGAGCAGTGAGCAGTATGCAGTAGGGGGGCAGCAGTGAGCAGTATACAGTGTGGGGGAGCAGTATTCAGTAGTGGAGCAGCAGTGAGCAGTATACAGTTGGGGAGGGGGAACAGTGAGCAGTATACAGTGGAGAAGCAGTGAGCAGTATACAGTGGGGGGGAGCAGTGAGAAGTATGCAGTGGGGGGAGCAGCAGTATGCAGTGGAGTGCTGTAATGATCAGTACACAGTGTGGGGGGGAGCAGTGAGCAGCATGCAGTAGGGGGGCAGCAGTGAGCAGTATACAGTGGAGGTGGGGCAGCAGGGAGCAGTATACAGTGTGGGGGGAGTGAGCGGTATACAGTGTGGGGAGAGTGAGCAGTATGCAGTTGGGGGGGGGGCAGCAGTGAGCAGTATACAGTGGGGGGGGGGCAGTGAGCAGTATACAGTGGAAGGGAGCAGTGAGCAGTATACAGTGTGAGGGGGAGTGGGCAGTATACAGTGGGGGGGTGAGCAATGAGCAGCATGCAGTGAGGGATTCAGTGAGCAGTATACAGTGGGGGGGGGGGGGAGCAATGAGCGGCATATAGTGAGGAGGAGCAGTGAGCAGTATACTGTAGGGGGGCAGCAGTGAGCAGTATACAGTGTGGGGGGGAGTGAGCAGTATGCAGTAGGGGGCAGCAGTGAGCAGAATGCAGTAGGGGGGGCAGCAGTGAGCAGTATACAGTGGGGGGGGGGAGCAGTGAGCAGTATACAGTAGGGGGGCAGCAGTGAGTAGTGTACAGTGGGAGAAGCAGTGAGCCCTATGCAGTGGGGGGAGCAGTGAGCAGTATGTAGTAGGGGGGCAGAAGTGAGCAGTATACAGGTGGGGGGGGGGGAGCAGTGAGAAGTATGCAGTAAGGGGGGCAGCAGTGAGCAGTATACAGTGTGAGGGAGCAGTATACAGTGGGGGTAGAAGTAAGCAGTATGCAGTGGAGGGCTGTAATGAGCAGTATACAGTGTGGGAGGGGAGTGAGCAGTATGCAGTAGGGGGGCAGCAGTGAGCAGTACACAATGGAGGGGAGCAGAGAGCAGTATGCAGTAGGGGGCAGCAGTGATCAGCATACAGTTGGGGGGAGCAGTGAGCAGTACACAGTGGGGGGGGGGGGACGCAGTGAGCAATACACAGTGGGGGGGGCAGTGAGCAGTATGCAGTGGAGGGGAGCAGTGAACAGTATGCAGTAGGGGGGCAGTAGTGAGCAGTATACAGTGGGGGGAAGCAGTATACAGTGGGGAGAGCAGTATGCAGTGGAGGGCTATAGTGAGCAGTATACAGTGAGGGGAACAGTATACAGTGGAGGGCTGTAGTGAGCAGTATACAGTGTGGGGGAGTGAGCAGTATACAGTGGGGGGGGGGCAGCAGTGAGCAGTATACAGTGGGGAGGAACAGTGAGCAGTATGCAGTAGGGGGGCAGCAGTGAGCAGTATACAGTGGAGGAGCAGTGAGCAGTATACAGTGAAGGAGCAGTGAGCAGTATACAGTGGGGGAGGGGTGAGAAGTATGCAGTGGGGGGAGCAGCAGTGAGCAGTATACAGTGTGAGGGAGCAGTGAGCAGTATACAGTGGGGGGCAGCAGCATACTGTGGGGGGAGCAATAAGCAGTATGCAGTGGAGTGCTGTAATGAGCAGTGTACAGTGTGGGGGGGGGGAGGAGTGAGCAGTATGCAGTAGGGGGGCAGCAGTGAGCAGTATACAGTGGGGGGAGCATTGAACAGTATTCAGTAGGGGAGCAGCAGTGAGCAGTATACAGTGGGTGGGGGGGAACAGTGAGCAGTATACAGTGGAGGAACAGTGAGCAGTATACAGTGGGCGGAGCAGTGAGATGTATGCAGTGGGGGGCAGCAGTGAGCAGTATACAGTGTGAGAAAGCAGTGAGCAGTATACAGTGGGGGGAGCAGCAGTATACAGTGGGGGGGGGAGCGTAAGCAGTATGCAGTGGAGGGCTCTAATGAGCAGTATACAGTGTGGGGGGGAGTGAGCAGTATGCAGTAGGGGGGCATCAGTGAGCAGTATACAGTGGAGGGGAGCAGTGAGCAGTATACAGTGGGGGGAGCAGTGAGCAGCATGCAGTAGGGGGGCAGCAGTGAGCAGTATACCGTATGGGGTTCAGTGAGCAGTATGCAGTGGATGGCTGTAATGAGCAGTATACACTGTGGGGAGGGGGGGGGGAGTGAGCAGTATGCAGTAGGGGGCAGCAGTGAGCAGTATGCAGTAGGGGGGCAGCAGTGAGCAGTATACAGTGTGAGGGAGCAGTGAGCAGTATACAGTGGGGGGAGCAGCAGTATGCAGTGGAGTGCTGTAATGAACAGTATACAGTGTGAGGGGGAGCAGTCAGCAGCATGCAGTGGGGGGGGGGCAGCAGCAGCAGTGAGCAGCATACAGTATGGGGTTCAGTGAGCAGTATGCACTGGATGGCTGTAATGAGCAATATACACTGTGAGGGGGGGAGTGAGCAGTATGCAGTAGGGGGGCAGCAGTGAGCAGTATACAGTGGGGGGAGCAGTGAGCAGTATACAATGGGAGGAGCAGTGAGAAGTATTCAGTAGGGGAGCAGCAGTGAGCAGTATACAGTGGGGGGAAACAGTGAGCAGTATACAGTGGGGAGGAACAGTGAGCAGTATGCAGTAGGGGAGACAGAGTGAGCAGTATACAGTGGAGGAGCAGTAAGCAGTATACAGTGAAGGAGCAGTGAGCAGTATACACTGGGGGGGGGGGGGAGCAGGGAGAAGTATGCAGTGGGGAGGGAAGAAGTGAGCAGTATAGAGTGTGAGGGAGCAGTGAGCAGTATACAGTGGGGGGCAGCAGCATACTGTGGGGGGAGCAGTAATCAGTATGCAGTGGAGTGCTGTAATGAGCAGTGTACAGTGTGGGGGGGGGGGGAGTGAGCAGTATGCAGTAGGGGGGCAGCAGTGAGCAGTATACAGTGGGGGGGAGCAGTGAGCAGTATACAGTGGGGAGAGCATTGAACAGTATTCAGTAGGGGAGCAGCAGTGAGCAGTATACAGTGGGTGGGGGGGAACAGTGAGCAGTATACAGTGGAGGAACAGTGAGCAGTATACAGTGGGGGGAGCAGTGAGAAGTATGCAGTGGGGGGCAGCAGTGAGCAGTATACAGTGGGGGGAGCAGCAGTATGCAATGGAGTGCTGTAATGAGCAGTATACAGTGTGTGTGTGTGTGGGGGGGGGAGCAGTAAGCAGCATGCAGTAGGGGGGCAGCAGTGAGCAGTATACAGTATGGGGTTCAGTGAGCAGTATGCAGTGGATGGCTGTAATGAGCAATATACACTGTGGGGGGGGGGGGAGTGAGCAGTATACAGTAGGGGGGCAGCAGTGAGCAGTATACAGTGGAGGAGCAGTGAGCAGTATACCGTGGAGGAGTAGTGAGCAGTATACAGTGGCGGGGGGGGGGGGGGCAGTGAGAAGTGTACCGTTGGGGGGGCAGCAGTGAGCAGTATACAGTGTGAGGGAGCAGTGAGCAGTATACAGTGGGGTGGGGGGCAGCAGTATATTGTGGGGGGGAGCAGTAAGCAGTATGCAGTGGAATGCTGTATTGAGCAGTATACAGTGTGAGGGGGGGGGAGTGAGCAGTAAGAAGTAGGGGGGCAGCAGTGAGCAGTATACAGTGGGGGGAGCAGTGTGCAGTATTCAGTAAAGGAGCAGCAGTGAGCAGTATACAGTGGGTGGGGGGGGGAACAGTGAGCAGTATACAGTGGGGAGGAACAGTGAGCAGTATACAGTGGGGGGAGCAGTGTGCAGTATTCAGTAGCATGGCAGCAGTGAGCAGTATACAGTGGAGGAGCAGTGAGCAGTATACAGTGGAGGAGCAGTGAGCAGTATACAGTGGGGGGGGGGGGGGAGCAGTGAGAAGTATGCAGTGGGGGGGGGGGGAGGCAGCAGTGAGCAGTATACAGTTGGGGGGGAAGTAGTATACTGTGGGGGAAGCAGTATGCAGTGGCGTGCTCTAATGAGCAGTATACAGTAGGGGGGCAGCAATGAGCAGTATACAGTGGAGGGGAGCAGTGAGCATTATACAGTGGGGGGGAGGGGAGCAGTATGCAGTAGGGGGGCAGCAGTGATCAGTATACAGCTGGGGGGAGCAGTGAGCAGTATACAGTTGGGGGGGAGCAGTGAGCAGTACACAGTGGGGGGGGGCAGTGAGCAGTATGCAGTACGGGGGCAGCAGTGAGCAGTATACAGTGTGGGGGAGCAGTGAGCTGTATACAGTGGGGGGGGGGGGCAGCAGTACACAGTGGAGGGAGCAGTATGCAGTGGAGTGGGGGGGGAGCAGTGAGCAGTATGCAGTACGGGGGCAACAATGAGCAGTATAGAGGGTGAGGGGGAAGTGAGCAGTATACAGTGGGGGAAGCAGTGAGTCGTATTCAGTGGGGGGAGCAGTAAACAGTATACAGTGTGGGGGGGAGTGAGTAGTATGCAGTAGGGGGAGCAGTGAGCAGTATACAGTGCAGGGTCAGCAGTGAGCAGTATGCAGTGGATGGCTGTAATGAGCAGTATACACTGTGGGGGGGGGGGAGTTAGCAGTATGCAGAAGGGGGGCAGCAGTGAGCAGTATACAATGGGGGGGGAGCAGTGAACAGTATACAGTGGGGGGAGCAGTGAGCAGTATTCAGTAGGGGAACAGCAGTGAGTAGTAAAAAGTGGGGGGGGGGGCAGTGAGCAGTATACAGTGGGGGGGAACAGTGAGCAGTACAGTAGGGGGGCAGCAGTGAGCAGTAAACAGTAGGGGAGCAGTGAGCAGTATACAGTGGGGGGGAGGGGAGCAGTGAGAAGTATGCAGTGGGGGGGGGGGGCAGCAGTGAGCAGTATACAGTGTGAGGGAGCAGTGAGCAGTATACAGTGGGGGGAGCAGCAGTATACAGTGGGGGGAGCAGTAAGCAGTATGCAGTGGAGTGCTGTAATGAGCAGTATACATTGTGTGTGGGGGGGGGAGTAAGCAGTATGCAGTGGGGGGCAGCAATGAGCAGTATACAGTGGAGGGCAGCATTGATCAGTATACAGTTGGAGGGAGCAGTGAGCAGAACACAGTGGGGAGGGGGGGAGCAGTGAGCAGCATGCAGTAGGGGGGCAGCAGTGAGCAGTATAAATTGTGGGGGAGCAGTGAGCAGTACACAGTGGGGGGAAGCAGTATACAGTGGAGGGCTGTAGTGAGCAGTATACAGTGTGTGGGGGGGAGTAAGCAGTATACAGTGGGGGGTGCAGCAGTGAGCAGTATTTAGTGGGGGGGAGTGAGCAGTATACAGTGGGGGAAGCAGTGAGCAGTATACAGTGTTGGGGGGAGTGAGCATTATACAGTGCGGGGGCAGCAGCGAGCAGTATACAGTGGGGGAGCAGTGATCAGTATGCAGTGGA
>NW_028317936.1:1210000-1217500 GCF_062004578.1 Staurois parvus | reverse complement strand
GAATGTCGCCCCTCATTCAGAGGGCAACAACCTGGACCCAGAAGTGGACTCTGCAGGAAAGGTGAGGTTCGACACCTTTGTCTTTTCTCTTTTATTCTGTCCTCTGTGCACAAAGGGTTAATGAGAGCAACCAAAATCTTCAGATCACAGGAGCTCCATTCACAAAGCTAGCACAGCCGATCCTTCTTTGCCTGGAAGTGGCAGTTCGGCTCAGCCGAGTCCGATGCCACCTGAAAGTGACAGTTATATAGCTGGAAGCAGCGATCCCTATCCTTAGGTTTCATTCTCTAAGCTAGCTTCCTCGTTTTCACAAAAGTGACAGTTCTGTTAAATTGGGTGCAATAACATCTAAAAAAAGTGACATTTTCTGTTCAATTGAGTCCAATGGCATCTAAAATGACAGTCGCTTAGCTAGAAATAACGATCCTTATTCTCCATTAACAAAGCTAACATATGCGGATCTTTTTTTGCAACAAAAGTGACAGTTCTGTTCAATTGAATCCAATAACATCTAAAAAAAAGTGACAGTTCTTTTCAATTGAGTCTAATGGCATCTAAAAATGACAGTCATTTAGGTAGAAATAACGATCCTTATTCTCCATTAACAAAGCTAACATATCCGGATCTTTTTCGCAACAAAAGTGACAGTTCTGTTCAATCGAGTCCAATAACATCTAAATTAAAGTGACAGTTCTGTTCAATTGAATCTAATGGCATCTAAAAATGACAGTCATTTAGCTAGAAATAACGATCCTTATTCTCCATTAACAAAGCTAACATATGCGGATCTTTTTTGCAACAAAAGTGACAGTTCTGTTTAATCGAGTCCAATAACATCTAAAAAAAAAGTGACAGTTCTGTTCAATTGAGTCTAATGGCATCTAAAATGACAGTCATTTAGCTAGAAATAACGATCTTTATTCTCCATTAACAAAGCTAACATATGCAGATCTTTTTTGTGACAAAAGTGACAGTTCTGTTCAATTGAGTCCAATAACATCGAAAAAAAAGTGACAGTTCTGTTCAATTGAGTCTATTGGCATCTAAAAATGACAGCCATTTAGCTAGAAATAACGATCCTTATTTCCCATTAATAAAGCTAACATATCCGGATCCTTTTGTTACAAACGTGACAGTTCTGTTCAATTGGGCCCAATAACATAAAAAAAAAGTGACAGCCACATATCTGAAAATAGCGATCCTTATTTGCCCTATTATTTTTTTATTTTGCAACAAAAATGACAGTTCTGTTTATCTGAGTCAAATGGCATCTAAATAAAAGGGACACTCGCAGCTGAAAATAGCGATCCCTATCCTCTATTAACAAAGCTAACACGCAAGGATACTTATTGCAACAAAAGTGACAGTTCTGTTCAATTGAGTCCAATGGCATCTAAAAATAACAATCACAGCTAGAAATAACGATCCTTATTCTCCAGGAACAAAGCTAACATATCAGGATCCTTTTTGCGACAAAAGTGACAGTTCATTTCAATTGAGTCCAATAGCATTTAAAAAAGTGACAGTCACATATCTGAAAATAGCGATCCTTATTTGTCCCTATTATTTTTTTTTTATTGTGCAACAAAAACGACAGTTGTGTTTAACTGAGTCAAATGGCATCTAAAATAAAGGGACACTCGCAGCTGAAAATAGCGATCCCTATCCTCTGTTAACAAAATCCACACCAAAGGTTCCTTATTGCAACAAAAGTAACAGTTCTGTTCAATTGAGTCCAAAGGCATCTAAAAATGACAGTCACCGCTAGAAATAACGATCCTTATTCTCCATGAACAAAGCTAACATATCAGGATCCTTTTTGCGACAAAAGTGACAATTCTGTTCAATTGAGTCCCATAGTATCTAAAAAAAGTGACAGTTAAAGCTGGAAATAGCGAACCCAATTCATCTTTATTGTTCTTATTTTGCAATAAAAGTGACAGTTCTGTTTAATTGAGTCAAATGACATCTAATAAAAAGGTGACAGTCACATTTGGAAATAGCGATCCCTATCCTCTAATAACAAAGTTAACACACAAGGATCCGTATTGCAACAAAAGTGACAGTTCTGTTCAATTGAGTCCAATGAGATTTTAAAGCCACAGCTTAAAATAAGGATCCTTATAGGCTCAGGGGTCGATGTGAACGCTGCTCTACCCAAATATGAGGATTAGATCGCTAAGCTTCAATTCACAACAGGATAAGGATTCTTATTTTTATTTTTTTTTTCTCCAAAGGTGACAGTTCTGTTCAGTTGAATCCAATGCCTTTTGAAAATGTCAGTCACCTAGGTGGAAATAGCGATCCTTATCCTTGGGCTCCATTCACATTCCTAATTTCCACAAAAGTGACAGTTCTGTTCAGTTCAGTTCAATGAGATTTTAAAATGACAGCTGAAAATACAGATCCCTATTCTCCTTTTCCAACCCGGCACACCAGTATAAGGATCCTTATTTTCACAAAACGGCAGTTCTTCTTTATTCCAATGAAATTTTAGAATGAATGCTGAAAATAAAGATCCTTATCATTAGGTTCTAGGACCATTCCAGGCAAACGCACCAATATAAACTTCCTTTATTTTTCCCCTAAAAAATTTAATTATTTTTTAGCCCAATAAAAAAGTGACAGTTGAAAATACAAATCCTTATCGTTAGGCTTTAGGACCATTCCAGCCTGACACACCAGTGTAAGGATCCTTATTTCCACAAAAGATCCAAAAAGTCCAAAACGATATTTAAATGACAGTCGAAAATAAAGATCCTTATCCCTGTCTGGGAACTGACGTTTGTGAATGGATCTGTAGCCTTCAACGATGCACATGGGAAAGAATTCTGTCTAAAATAAATACACTTTCTTAAGATATGGCATTCTGGATATTGGGGATACATGACATTCTGGATATTGGGGACACATGACGTTCTGGATATTGGGGACACATGACGTTCTGGATATTGGGGACACATGATGTTCTGGATATTGGGGATACATGACATTCTGGATATTGGGGATACGTGGCATTCTGGATATTGGGGACACATGACGTTCTGGATATTGGGGACACATGACATTCTGGATATTGGGGACACATGACGTTCTAGTTATTGGGGATACATGACATTCTGGATATTGGGGATACATGGCATCCTGGATATTGGGGACACATGGCATTCTGGTTATTGGGGATACATGACGTTCTGGATATTGGGGATACATGACATTCTGGATATTGGGGACACATGACGTTCTGTATAGTGGGCAGGGGCGGTCTGACCATTTGGAAACTAGGGCACTGCCCGAGGGCCCGGGGTCAGTAGGGGGCCCCATGAGATGCCCCTGGTACCTTTTTCATAGGCTTTTTTGAGTTTAGGCAAAGACACAGGGGCCCCATGATCCCCTATTGCCCGAGGGCCCCATGAGTTGTCAGTCCGCCCCTGATATTGGGGATAAATGATATTCTGGATATTGGGGACGCATGACGTTCTGGATATTGGGGACACATGATATTCTGGATATCGGTGATACATGACATTCTGAAGTTTAGGATTAGATGAGATTCTGGATATTGGGGATACATGATATTCTGGATATTAGGGATGCATGGCAATCTGAATATTGGGGATACATGACATTCTGGATATTGGGGATACATGGCATTCTGCATTTTGGGATTACGTGACATTCTGGATATTGGGGATATATGATCTTGTGGACAGTGGGACTATATTACATTCTGGAGAATGAAGCTTTATGACATTTTGGGGATTGGGGTTCTGTGATTTTATAGGGATTGGGGATATATGACATTCTGAGGTTTGGGGTTCTATGCCATTCTGGATACTGGGAAATATGGCATTCATCCTGGATATTAGAGTTCTGTGACATTCTGGACATTGGGGTTATGTGACATTATGGGGTTTGGAGATGCAGTATATGACATGAAGGAGGTTGGAGATATATGTCATTATTAAGATTAGGGATATTTGACATTCTGGAGATTGGGGTTCTATGCCATTCTGAATAATTGGGAATATGGCAACCTGGATATTGGAGTTGTATGACATTCTGGAGATTGGGGATACATGACATTATGGGGTTTGGAGATATATGACATTAAGGAGATTGGGGCTTTATGACATTTTGGATCATGGCGATATATGACATTCTGGAGATTGGGGATATTTGGCATTATAGGGATTAGATATATATGACCTGGATATTGGAGATGTGTAACATTATGGAGGTTGGGGGGCTCTATGATATTTTGGACATTGGGGATATATGGCATTCTAGATATTGGAGATATATGACTGCCTTGATATTTGGGATATATGAAATTATGGATATTGGGGATATATGACTTTCTGGATATTGGGGATATATGACATTATGGATATTGGGGATATATGATTTTCTGGATATTAGGGATATATGACATTACAGGGTTTGGGAGTATATGATATTCGGGATATTGGGGATATATGACATTATGGATATTGTGGATATATGACTTTCTAGATATTGGGAATATATGACATTCTGGATATTGGGGATATATGAAATTACAGGGACTGGGAATATCTGACATTCTGGATATAGGGGCTATATGACATTACAGGGACTGGGAATATATGACATTCTGGATGTAGGGAATATCTGACATTCTGGATATAGGGGATATATGAGATTACAGGGACTGGGAATATATGACATTCTGGATATAGGGGATATATGACATTACTGGGACTGGGAGTATATGACATTCTGGATATAGGGGATATATGACATTACTGGGACTGGGAGTATATGACATTCTGGATATAGGGGATATATGACATTACAGGGACCGGGAATATATGACATTCTGGATGTAGGGAATATCTGACATTCTGGATATAGGGGATATATGAGATTACAGGGACTGGGAATATATGACATTCTGGATATAGGGGATATATGACATTTAAGGGACTAGGAATATCTGACATTCTGGATATAGGGAATATCTGACATTCTGGATATAGGGGATATATGACATTACAGGGACTGGGAATATATGACATTCTGGATATAGGGAATATATGACATTACAGGGACTGGGAATATCTGACATTCTGGATATAGGGGATATATGACATTCTGGATATAGGGGATATATGACATTACTGGAACTGGGAGTATATGACATTCTGGATATAGGGGATATATGAGAATAAAGGGACTGGGAATATCTGACAATCTGGATATAGGGGATATATGACATTCTGGATATAGGGGATATATGACATTACAGGGACTGGGAATATCTGACATTCTGGATATAGGGGATATATGACATTACAGGGACTGGGAATATCTGACATTCTGGATATAGGGGATATATGACATTACAGGGACTGGGAATATTTGACATTCTGGATATAGGGGATATCTGACATTTTAGCCCAATCACATGGGTGTCTTGAATATAAATCCATTTCTACATTCAGTTTAAGAGTCTGTGTTTTTATTGCATAAATGGGGAGGAAAAAAAATCGATTTTTAATTGGAAGCATTAGAACTGAAATGTGCAATTCTTCGGGCGGCCTGATGGAAGGTGTGATTGACAGCTGGAATTGACACTTGCAGCCTCTTATCCGGGCATTTTCTGCAGTTTCTAATTGCAGGTAGTTTGTGTGTTTTTTCCCCCCTTGCCTGCTTTGGATTACATGGGAACGAAACGATTACCTCAAGAGGCATGGGTTAAGTGCAGGGAAAAAAAATCAATCTAGATTCAAATTGCTTCATTAAAAAGACACATCTTTTGTTGCAAATGGTTTAAATGCCTTCTAGATTTGTTGTCTGGAGCCGGTTTATATAGGCGGACTGGAATATAAAGGGGAAGTTGGTGGCATTTAAACCAGCTTGGTAGGACTGAGGCTTTTCCTGGCAATATCTCCTGAGGGTTGAAGTCCCACCAAAGGAACCTCCAACAGGGGACACCTAGGGGCTTGGATATCTTCAGTCCTCCTCACAGCATGGTAAGAGATGATCCATACTTGGGTTATTATGGGATGGAATGTTCTGTGTAGACAGGAGGGGAGCTTGTTAGTAGATGGCATGTCAGGAGGTCACGTAGAGGAGCAGAAGGAAGGGAAGGATTGCCATTGATGGGGACCTACCTTCCACTGGATGCACCTGATCACTGAGGGGTGCACAGACTGTGTGTAGACACCAGGAGATTCTGAGGGGAGCGGATTCACAAAGCAACACCAGGAGATTCTAGGATAAGCAAAGACACATGTATTCACAAAGTAACATTCTACAATGTAATGCCAGGGACTTCTAAGATAAGCGAAGACATACATAAACAAAGGAACATCTTACAATAAGTAACAAAGAAGTAACACCAGCAAAGACACATCAAAACCAAGAAAAATTTTATAAAATAATACCATCAAAGATACATATATACAAAGTAACAACAAGAGATTGTAAGATAAGGAAAGACACATACTGTGTATACAAAGTAACATTTTATAAAGTAGCATGCACCAAGACACATATATACAAAGTAACATTTTGTAAAGTAGCATGAGCCAAGACATATATATACATATATACAAAGTAACATTTTATAAAGTAGCATGAGCCAAGATACATATATACAAAGTAACATTTTATAAAGTAGCATGAGCCAAGATACATATATACAAAGTAACATTTTGTAAATAACACCATCATAGACACATATATACAAAGTAACATTTTCTAAAGTAGCATGAGCCAAGACACATATATACAAAGTAACATTTTATAAAGCAGCATGAGCCAAGACACATATATACAAAGTAACATTTTATAAAGCAGAATGAGCCAAGACACATATATACAAAGTAACATTTTATAAAGTAGCATGACCCAAGACACATATATACAAAGTAACATTTTCTAAAGTAGCATGAGCCAAGACACATATATACAAAGTAACATTTTATAAAGCAGCATGAGCCAAGACACATATATACAAAGTAACATTTTATAAAGTAGCATGACCCAAGACACATATATACAAAGTAACATTTTATAAAGTAGCATGAGCCAAGACACATATATACAAAGTAACATTTTATAAAGCAGCATGAGCCAAGACACATATATACAAAGTAACATTTTATAAAGTAGCATGACCCAAGACACATATATACAAAGTAACATTTTATAAAGTAGCATGAGCCAAGACACATATATACAAAGTAACATATTATAAAATAGCATGAGCCAAGATTCATATATACAAAGTAACATTTTATAAAGTAGCATGAGCCAAGACACATATATACAAAGTAACATATTATAAAATAGCATGAGCCAAGACACATATATACAAAGTAACATTTTATAAATAACACCAGGAGATTCTAGAATAAGCAAAGACATATATTCACAAAGTAACGTACAAAGTAACACCAGGAAATTCTAGGATAAGAAAAGACATATGTATTCACAAAGTAACATTCTACA
>NW_028317936.1:215000-287500 GCF_062004578.1 Staurois parvus | reverse complement strand
ACCATATTAGCTTAAACAGAGCTAAACCCTAAATGGATGTCATTCATTTGTTAAAGCAATGTTTATCATATAAACACTGCTGATCTCCTCCGCCCTATTAGCAGCCACTTCTGGTCTACATGTGCCGATTTGAGTGGTGGCTGAATATCACTACCCAGGATAGACTTCCTAATGATGAAAATTGCAGGAGAGGTCTGAGCAGTTTGCTTCTCCAGCGGATGTTCATGTGGCAGGTTAACAGATTGCTGTAACCACCATAAGAAGAAATACCTGAATAAGGACCTTCTTGGTAGAACTGCCTGGATTTTTGACAGCAGAACTTTACCCACAACAATTTGTTAAAAACTAATGTTTTTTTTAGTTTTATTTTGTCTTCCAGCAAGGCATGTAGAACAGTACACCAAACAGTAATTATCAAGGACAACCAGGGGTGGACTGACCATTTGGAAACTCGGGCACTGCCCGAGGGCCTGGGGTCAGTAGGGGGCACCATGAGATGTCCCTGGTACCTTTTTCATAGGCTTTTTTGAGTTTGGGCAAGGACACAGGGGCCTCATGATCCCCCATTGCCCGGGGGCCCCATGAGTTGTCAGTCCGCCCCTGAGGACAACACATCACACATTAGTGAATACAGGAAATTACATGGAGGAGATACTTTAACAGTAATATGATAAACACTGTGCTATTGCATATATAATAAAAGGGGTAAGTTATTGCCCCCGCAAAAATCCTCCCAAAGACCAAAGATATAATGGGTGCTGCCATGCTCCAAAAGCCATATTTTTTTATAAAGAAATTTGAAAAATTAGAAGCCCAGAATGACCTTAGACTAAAGAGAAAGGAAGAAGATAAGGCCGAGGGTATCTAAATATGCTGAAGGGGAGAGTTGAATGGATAAAGAGTAGTTGGAAGAAGGTTCTAGATGTCTGGGACCAGGAATGCACCTTTACGAAACCATCCAAAGGATCGTAAGCTCCTTTTTGAGGTGAAGCCTGAGTAAATGATTCAGACAGAAATGTAGCATAGTCCCGTGAGTATTGGAAATCATGTCAATAATACCACGTTTTATTAAACTGCACCTCTTTACATTTCATAGTCGCCATCAGGTGTTCCATGTCATTAATTTTGTTTACCACTGCGACCAACTGATCTACAGTAGGAGGGTCAGTACACCTTCATTTCTGTGGAATGCAGACCTTTGATGCACTGGGCAAGTGAATCAGGAGGGAAAAAAATGTTTGTTAGCAAGAAACATACATTCCACATTAACCGCTTCCCAACCGCCCTGTAGCAGAAATACTGCTACAGGGTGGCACCGGTGTGCAAAATCACGTATATATAGATTCTGCATTTCCGGGTAGGGGGCGCACGGGAGGCAATCACTCCCTACCCGTGCCGCCATTCACGGCTGTCAAATCACCGGGCCCTGGCCTATGATTACTTGCCAGCGCCCGGTGATTACCGAGAATCTCCGACGGGGAGAACTGTTCTCCTCCCAGCTCGGACACACTGCTTTGGATGGCTGTGCACAGCACAGCCATCCAAAGCACTGTGCTTACAGTGAAGCATACAGACACTGTGTATGGTAAAACACACCCTGCACACAGTTAACCCTTTGATCGCCCCTCATGTTAACCCCTTCCTGCCCAGTGCCATTAGTAGAGTGTCAGTGCTTTTTTTTTAGCACTGATCCCTGTATTAGTGTCACTGGGGATGTCAGTAAAACCAAGTAAGTTCCCCCCAGTGTCAGAATGCCTGCCGCAGTCCCGCTATAAAAGTCACTGATTTTTTTTTTAGCAAAGACATGGAGCAGAATACATTTTGGCCTAAATTTACAACGAAATTTGATTTTTTAAATTTTTTTACTGGACATGTTTAATACAAGTCAAAAATATTGTTTTTTTTCTCAAAATGGTCTCTTTTTCATAGCGCTAAAAATAAACGCACAAGTAATCAAATACCACCGAAAGAAAGCTCAATTCATGGGGATAAATAGGACGTAAATTTAATTTGGGTGCAACGTTGCATGACCGCACAATTGTCAGTTGAAGTAACGCAGAGGCGTAACGCAAAAAATTGCCTGGTCAGGAAGGGGGGTAAATCCTCAGGAGGGCAAGGGGTTAATAAATATGCTACCAAAATTAGTGTGTGCTGTAAATTGCTTCCAGCATTGTTCCTGTTTCTTCTAGCTGGAGGCTGCCATTTTGCTGAAGCAAGGGTCTCTGGGCAGAAGTAAATCTTTAGGCCCTCAGCAGATCGGCTTCTAGATTTCTGGCAGTCAAAAAATAGAGAGAAACTGAGCATGTGCAGAGCAGGGTGAGGCACTGTATTAGTGAATTTTAAACAGTATAGGCACTTGCTTGAAGTGAGCTAGCAGGACTTAAAGTGGTTCTAAAGGCTGAAGGTTTTTTTACCTTCCTGCATTCTATGCATAAAGGTAAAAAACCTTCATTGTGCAGCTCCTCCTCAGCCCCCTAATACTTACCTGAGCCTGATCTCGATCCAGCGATGTGCACAAGAGCAGCAGCTCCCCCGGGTCTCTCCCTCATTAGCTCAGACACAGCAGCAGGAGCCAATGGCTGTCAATCACAGCCAGTGAGGAGGGACAGCTGTGCTCTGTGTGTTATTTCGGATACACAGAGGTGGCTTGAAAGCGCGAGTGCCCTCAAACCAAACAGCTTAATCTGGGGCCACTCAGAGGGGGGAAGGAGACAGGAACACCAGTGGAACAGGAGGATTGGGGCTGCTTTGTGCAAAATTATTGCACAGAGCAGGTAAATTTTTATTTTTAAAAGAAAAAATCTGAACCTTTAGTATCACTTTAATTTTCTGACTAAAGTTCCACTTTAATAAAAGCAGCAGATATAGAGAATTGAAAAAAAAATTTAAAATTACATTAAAAGCTTAGTTCACCTTTAAAAAAAAATAAATAAAAATATGCAGTTATTATTTTTTTACTTACACGTGAGCCTGCAAAGTATTGCACCCACAGTCCGTGGATCACAGGTGCAATGTCAGGGTCCTGCACACTCTCTCTCCAGTTTTCTGCCCATACCTCCAAGGGGTTTAAGTAAGAAAGCTGGAGGAAGTGTGAATATACTTTGAATGCACTGATCAGTGTGTCTGCAGTCCATTGAGAACTACAAATTGTCTACTGCTGTGGTAAACAGGACTTGTACTTTATTCATTCACAGATACCAGCGTCACTCACACATCCACGCAGATTTCACATGTGACAGTGGCTGCAGAGGAGAAGACAATAGGTGCTGTATGCCCCATAAAACTTTACTAGATTTTAGCTTTAACAGTTTAGTTACAAGATTGTAGATTGGGATTAGAGCTACTGTGTTATGCTGGGGTCTAGTCTGCAACATCAGGTTACCACAAAGCACTAAGCTTTTTCAATGTAATGTTGCCTAAAGTGGAACTACACTATGTTCGAGTACCACAATCCAAAAGCACTATTTAATTCATTTTTGTTTACATTCAAAGCAAACCCACCCATCCATCCATGTCTCCATGGTTTATCTTGTTGAGAAATCACTTTTGGATACACCCCCTAGCATTTCTGGACATGGCCATCTTGAGTTAGGGCAGATGACTCATGTAGCATTTACTTCTTGGAATCCATCAGCTCTTAGCTCAGGCATGCAGGCAGGAGGGTATTCTTAGCTGAGAAAACCCGTCCTCCCCTCCTGAAGACTAGCCATGGAAACGAGGAAGTAACTTAAGAAATAAAAAAAAAAAGAGCTTACAACAAGTAAATAGGATATCCTTTCCTAGGTATTTACTAATGCTAGCAGATACAGGATTCAAAATACTCAATCTTGATTGAGAGAATGAAGTTCCACTTTAAGAAAATACATAAGTTATGTGCTTCAGGGCTTCCTCCAAGGTATTCTATAACAGCGAGATAAGAGTGAATGTGTTGCCCTTACAAAGAATTCATATTTTCATATTCAAATTTGTCTGAGAAAGTGAAAGCTAGCCAATATTTCTTCTTCTCAAGTCGTCTGCAAGACTTGCTCTTCTACAAAAAACATTTAACTAATAATGTCCTCTTCAGCCAGGAACATATTGACAAAGACACCTAATCCAGCAGACGAGGAGCTAACACAAGTTGATAGGCAATTCATTTTTACCTATCCTGTCATAGGCTAGTGCAGCAATGGGCAAACTACGGCCCGGCGGACCTTTAATCCGGCCCGCGGAGCGTGGCAAACATTGGCTGTCAGGATGTAGGCGGGGCAGCGTGACGAACTCCTCTCCTCTCACAGTCCGCCCTGAAGACCGGAACGGCGCGGGAACACGGCGAGAGGAACGCGCGGAGCAAAGGTTGGGGAATGAATTACTATAGGGGGGATGAATTACTATATGGGGGATGAATTACTATATGGGGGATGAATTACTATATGGGGGATGAATTACTATATGGGGGATGAATTACTATATGGGGGATGAATTACTATGCTTACTATGGGGGAATATTACTATACTTACTATGGATAGCATGGTAGTGGCTGGGCCCGGCCAGCAGCTAGTCCGGCCCCCGGGTCCAATATATGAACCCATTGCGGCCCTCAAGTCAAAAAGTTTGCCCACCCCTGGGCTAGTGTGACATGGATTATTTTTGCTTTTCTACTCCAGGAGATGTTGTGTAAAGTACTGACGTTTACACAACATCGAATAAAGTAAACCTTTGTTTATTTAATCTAACAAATATGGGCCCGTTCATGATTGAGGTAAGTTTTGAAATAAACATAGGCTGTTAATTTTAGTAATTTTGTGCACGTGGAATGTTTCCTATAAGACACTTAATTTATGTTATGTGTATGGAAATGTTACAGTTACAATGGTACATTTCATTAAACTGATTATTATAGGAAAAGGTTTATTGAGGAGGGAACTGGGGTCAATGTAGCTGAGATTCATATTTAGCAAAATGTGTTACTTATAGAAGTACAGGTGGCGGCATATACATGGGTGGTAAGTAATGAGTTTCTTGGTGAATGCTGTGTTATTTGTGCAAAGGCCATCAGTCCAGAAAGTGCGCTGGAAGCTTGCCTCTGCACTGCATTGCAAACGCACTATGTTTTGAAATCTGCTGTGGCTGTCAATTCAAAGTTAATAATACCTCAAAAGCAAGTCGCAAACACAGTGCGTTCGCCTGCACCAGATCGCATGGTAAAAAACAACCATGTGATCCGGTTCCAATGCAGTTAAAAAAAAAAAAAAAAAGCGCCTGTGCTTCTTTGGTGCACCACACAGAACTGTATGTGAATTGCACAGGAATGCAGTGCGGTTGCTGTGCGACTCACATGTGACCCTATAGTGGGAATCTAGGCTTATAGGCACAATTATTCAACAAATTGTTACATACCTTGAAGGTGAGAGGATCTGCAGTCAGCAGCATGAGCCTTCTCTAGTAGAGACAAGATCTTTTGCTTGAGGTCTTCATGTAGTGTGTTCATGTCAGCAGTGAAACATAATGGTGCTTCAGAAAAACTAGATTCAGTTTGAGACTTTACATTCTCCTTTGCAAAAGAGAAACAGTAAAAAGTTTAAAGATGAATTGTTAGTATGGGAAATACCTACATATATACATATAAACATACACACACGTCCAAATGACAACATTTATCACCAGAAAGAAAAAAGTAAGAGAACACAGGCAGCAATAGTGTCTTAGAGTTTTAGACTCCCCTTCCTTTACAAGAAAAAGTTTCTTTTGTGAAAAACTTAGGTCGACCATACATGAGTCGAAAATCGACCAATTTTTCATATGAAAATCGGACCCAAGAATAATCGGCCGATTTTCGCTGTTAGTGGGTCAATGGCACCGGCCGATTTTTGTGGTTCCTCCCCTTTTCGGTGATCGGGCATGTTGGAAAATTCGTGAAAAACTACCGATTTTCGACTCAGTGATGGTCAAATAGTACGATCATTTTTTCGAAAAGAATATGTGCATGAGCCGTGACCTGGAAGGAACAGAAGTTTTGCATGTTATATGGGGTGAACGTTATGACTTGGTCGGCTGATATTCGAAATCAATGATGGCACCATCGGATTACCGAGCGAACGACGTTTCCGATTTTCAGACGTAAAATCGTTCGGAATTCGAACCATGTATGGCCTGCATTACTTTCACTTCTCACTAACAAAACGACAACAGTAATGGAAGTTAGGCCTTGGTTCACACGGTGAACCTCATGTGAACCGTACAAAACTACAACGCATTCCTGTGCAATTCACATGTGATTCAGTGCACTGCGATTTGAGCTTATTCATTTTGAATGGGCTCAAATCAAACCGAGACGTGCATGCACCTTTTTTGGAGCTGCACTGCAACTCATTTTGTACCATGCAATCTAGTACAGCCAAACGCACTGCTTTTGCAATCGGTTTGGGGTGTCATTAAGATTACATTGACACCCGCTGCGGATTGCAAGGGCTGAGAGATTTGAATACAGTACAGGAAACACAGGGATTGTTATGCACATTAGTGTAAACCTAGGCTAACTCCACTTTAAGAAAGTAGATTTGAATGGATTGTCACAGCAGAAGACAAAACAAATTATTGAAAAACAGTGTAAATGTAATAAAACACATAAAACAAAGGCAGGCAGCATGTTACTACCAATGGACACAGCCGCTCATCTCAGTTTGATTGTCTGCAGTTGTGCATCATGAATTCACACTGTCTACATTTGGGCTGGAGTGCGTGCTAGTGTCCAGCCAGCTGTTGACCCCCCCCCCCCCCCCATAGACTTGAATGGAATGCCTGCATGCAGTACCCATGGATCCAAATGCTTAAACGCACAGCCCATTTACAGACTACAGGCCTCAGAATCGATGTGAATAAGGCCTTGAAGAGCAAATAGAATAAATATTCAAAGTTTGCTCAAAACATGCACATGTATGTATAGCTAAAACAAGGAATCTCTTTCCTGTCACTATAGTCAAGGTTTAAGATGAGCTTACCTTGACAAGATACTGATAACTCCAAAGCAACAGTTCTACAATCTGATGTGTGAAGAAACGCTGCCAGCACACAAGCCCAGAACACCATTGTCAGACAATACACAGTTAGGAGGGGAGGGGGGGGTTGGACAAATCCTATGAGGTTTCTTGACATGCAGTGAATTGTGTATATGAATTATATAAAATCCTCTTGCGCTTTTATGACGTATACCTATAATATAAAGCAGCTCACACTTAAAACTGAAACCTCAATCAGTGCAATGAACGATTTATTAATATAGTGCAGCGCTATATTAAACCAAATAATAAACATATAAAAACTAAAAAATCACCTTTTTAGTTTTTATATGCTTATTATTTATATGATATGAGGTTGGTTTAATATAGCGGTGCACTATATTAGTGGATTGTGTATATGCATGTCTGATAGGGGTGCGGGGAGTCTTTGCAAACACTGAGAAGCCATTGTGTAGGATACCAAATCTGATAGAACGCACAGCCATAGAGTCACGCACAGCAGCAATTAAATGCAGAAAAAAAGCAGCATATCATTCCCCTCCAGGTGTATTCATACTATCCTAGAAGATGACTTGTCTCTATTAAACATATTACCCGTTTCTTCAGTGCAGACAAGAACTGTGTTCTCTGTTCATATATGTAGTGTGATTCCTACAGCTGTCACTGGCAGTCATCATCTCTAACAGCTGTCAGATCTAGAATGGAGTGCCTATATTCAGGATGCAGCGAGATGGCAGTTAAGGAGTTCCTTCCAGGGTTTATTATATCTGCTGTAATAACTGAACTTGTCTATTTCCCCTACTGGTAGATCATTTGCCTCCAGTCCATGTGGGAACCAGCATACGTACTATGTAGAACTTTGGTACGCTCCACTGTTATCCCCCTTCACACCAAGAGCCCTGCAATGGGCTGCCTTGCATGCAACAAACACGGCAAAAATGCGCATGCACCTTTCTGCACTTCCAGCGTTATGCTGCATTTGTTGTGCGTTTTTCTGGCGTGTCACATTTGGGGTGCCATTAACAATAAATAGCACAGCAGTCACAACAAATGTTCTTTGTGCGTTTCATGAACATGCTCAAAATCTGGAGTTAAGTGTGAATTCAGCCTCAGGGGCTGTGTAATATCATACAGTTCCTCCGCATAACTAGTGGGATAAAGTTTCTAACGTCTCTTGACAAGTGTTCCACATCTTCTTCAAATGTTAACCAAGTGCCCCCTAGTGTTCTAATTGTTCCTCAAATGTTTCCTACGTGCCCACTTTTGAATTTTGAAACTTTCAGTGCTGCATTCTCTGTGCAATCCATAGGGCAGTATAACCAGCTCTGAAATACAGCTAACAACATAACAGATAAGATTCATAAAAACTGATTTAAAGCAAACACAACGGGAAACGTTATGGAGGGATAAAGTTAAAACAACTGTGTTAAAGCCTGTTTAGTAAAAGAATAAAAATCAGTACAAGGGACATTACTTACTATCAATGTGATGTGTCCCTTGTGCTCCTGGTTCCTGCTTTAATTGAAATATTCCTCTTCTGATCCCACGCAACCCTCACTGCCAAAATCTCTTGGTGCGGTGGGGATTAATAGAGCTGAGGGACCTGTGACAGGCACTCATCAAGAGTGTCAACTATGCCCGCCTTATGCGCCTACCTCCTACATTTATGTGATCTGTTCCATAGCTTCTATGAATGAAACATGATCTATGAATGAAGGAGGCAGACCTTTCATTCATCTGCCCACCCTCATTTCATCGATCATTTTTCATTCACAGAAGTTATAGTACAGCTTCTATGAACACAGGAGGTGTGTGAAAAGGGCAGACATAGTTGGCACTCTTGAAAAGTGAACATGACAAGGTCCCACAGATCTTTCAACCCCTGACACACTGGAAGATTAAGATGGCGGGGGAGGGATCAGAGGAGGAAGATTTTATTTAAAGCAGGAGTTAGGACACATCACTTTGATGGTATATAATGTACCTGTGCTTGGCTTCTGTCAAATGGTCCTGGTGGAAAACCAACATTTTATCAGTGCTTGTTGCAAATGGCTGCATCTGTGTATTCTGACTGGGAATGGCAATGGAGGGGGGTAAATACCTGCTATCAGAATACAATAGTACAGCAAGAGAGATCCCTGCATGCAGGAATCTGTCAGATTTTCTTCCTTCATACCTGCCTTTAGGCTTTAAAGAATCTTAACACTCATGTATTCTACTGGAAATATTTTTTACACATTACTACTCTGTACACTAAGGCAGAAATAGGAAACCGAAAAACATTTTGGGGAGTAATATAGTTTAACAGGGGCAAGTGTTCACTGGTAAAAGCAGTCTGAGTTCAGGTGCATTCTACTTGCATATGAGATTGTTTAGGGCCAGCTCTTCTTGCAGAAAAAAAATGTTTTTGTAAAAGTGTTTAAAAACGCTTAGTACTTTTGAGGGCATGGGGTCCTCTAGTGCTGATATTCTCTCACCATGTAAGATCTGAGATGCACCCCACTGTACAAAGCTACTGGACTTAAGGCACTCAGCATCCAAGGCAATGTCCTTCAGAAGAACCATTCGGACAAGACCAATATGCTCCGTACTGTGCTGCAGTAACTATCCCTGTCCCAGAAGGGGGGGCATTCACTACGTCCAGGAGGTGAAAGCACTGCAAACTCTACATGGTTAACAAAGAAGTCAGGAGTGAGATATTTAGACAATGCATGCCAACAAGGAGGCCACAGGTGTGGACCATTTAACAGCTGGGTCATCTCACCTCTGATCACAGGTTGTCATCAACACTGGATCCTGGCAAGGCTCGGGCTAGCTGGATCTTATAGGAGTTAGGCCCTTCTGAAGGTGCTGACTACTAGGCTTCATAGAGCTAACTCTTTACAGGAGGTAACTTGAGGACCCTACAATAGAGATGCCAGGAAAGAGCAAATGGCTGAACCTGAGAAGCAATACTCAGACAACAGTTGTACCCAAGCAGCACTGAGGATCAAGATCCTTGATTAATAGAGGGGAACCTCTGAGAGGTGCTATGCACCAAAATATATTGTTCCTGTCCCAGGGGTAGGGAGCGTGTGAGCAAAGAGGGTGACTCCCTGCACCTGGGTGACAGAAAGAAAAGCCATCTAAGGGCTGAACCAGATGCACATTCAGCACTCCACTTATAGACAGGAGGATGCACCCTCCTCACGTTGGTTGACCAGTGAGTATGTGCCCTACAGGCTGGGCGAGAGTCAGGCTCAGGGGGCCTGGGGGCACTAACTGCAGAAAAAGGATGGGATTCAACTGGCCTCTCTAGATTTCCATGTTGCAGGGCTGAAGAGGCATTGTCCCTTGATTGCCAACCTAGTCAGATGCTTTTTGGATAGGTCATCAGCATTCCAGCAGGACAACCACAGTGCCCTATGCATCTGTATAGTCATTACATCCACACAGGTTATACGTTTAGAAGCTTGTAGAAAACCATCACATCTATTCTCAGAAACTGGGTTTCATCCCAGACATACAGGAGGTTCCTTTGGAGGAAACAAACCCCCAGAACAGAGGGCAGAATCAGCCTGTTCAAACTGGAATTTAAGGGGGATTCAGCTGTCTGTTAGAATCTTTAAAGGGTAAACACAACTTCCACCTGAATAGTGTTGCTTCTAATATGGTACACAAGTTGATCCACAGTGGAAATGGTTTACCATTTAACAAATACCCTCTTTTGTACAGATCTCAGGTTTGAACCAAGATTTCAGTTTACACAGAGGAATTTCTTGACTTCTGGGTGTAAGGGAAAGGTCTGTGGCAGCTTTAGGAGCTCTAAAAGGCTGTAGGCTGGAAACAGCAGGCCGATTCTCCACATGCAGTGTTGAATACACTGCATTAATAAGGTCAGATACGAACCCTTGTAAATCAGGAAACAGGAGACGGAGGGGTCTCAAAAACAGCCATGTCAGTGATAAACTGGTGAAACTCTGAATCTAAGTCAGAAATGGTCATAGGGATCAATGTCTTGGCCTAATCTAAGGTGTCTTGACGGTCAGCAATAAACTCTGCACAGAATGCTACTGGATCACAATCGGAGCCCCTGCGGTCAGTGAGTCAGAGGAGTTTATTGCAGGTGGCCAAAAAGTCCTGGGTGAGCATAGAGGACTCCAAGGGGACAGGGCAGGAAACTGAGCCCCACCTGATAAAGCTGAAGAAGACTAAGTATAAGGGTACCAGGCACTAGAGTACCAATGTCAGTTTGCTTAGAGGATACAGAAATCAGATTCTGTCCTCCTAGCCCACTAGCAAACAATGAGGCATGCTGGATAGAGGAGGGGTTATACTAGGGAAAAGTTTGTATTTTTTCTGTTGTCAAAATCTGATCCTTCTGTAGGCAACAGTAACCGGTCTCGATCTGAATTTCGATGTCACTTGATAGACGTGTAAGAATTATCTTTTTTTTCTGACTGATTTGCACTGAACAGTGAAACCAGGTTGGTTAATAGGTTACTGCATTCCACAGCTCTCAGCTTGGCCTTTTGTAAACATGAAATAAGATCCTATTTTTAAGATGCAATGTGAAAAGTTGAAATTAAAAAAAAAAGAAAAAAAAAGTTACAGCTGTACTGTATATATCACTCTGCACACAGAACAAATGAAATGGTTAACTACAGGTCACAATATATTTATTTGAAAAGAACCTACCATCCCTCCCTCTTAGTCTGTAAGCTCTAACAAGGACCCTCTGATTCCTCTTGTACCAAATTGTATTGTAACTGTAATGTCTGCCTTCATTTTGTAAACAGCTGTGCAAATTGTTGGCGCTATATAAATCCTGTACTATAATAATAATTAATATTACAGAAATATGGGAGCTGTCATTGCCATTGCTAACTTCTTTCTTTACAAGCTGAAAGTGGTCAAGCGGTTATTCACTAACACTTTAACAGGCTGCATATTTTTGGGTCAAGAACTTAGCAAGTAGTGAAGTTAGAGAACAAGGATGACAGCCAAAGAATGTGCACTTTTTAAACTAGAGACAGTTTTCATATTTATGAAAAATTTACTAAATAAATTCTACTTAAAAGTATAACTAAAAGGCAAAATGTTTTTTTTTTCCAGTTCTGGATACAGAGGAGAGGGATTAGAACACCTGTTAGGTTTTTATTGCAGTCTGTGCCCCCATTAGGGAAATGAATCCTCTATATTTGTTCTGTTTACCAGTATCATTGAAAATGAAAGTAAACTCCAAATTCTGGGTTGTCCCCAGAAAAGTAATAGAGGACAGGAAGTACAGGTAAATCTCCCCAATGGGACACAGATGGCACAAACACTAACAGGGGTTATAACCCTCCCTTACTCTATCCAAAATAAAGAAAAAGTTTTACCTATAGTTCTACTTTAAAAAAAAAAAAAAAACGGGATATCAGTTGGCCAGTTCAGCAGAAACAACGAACAAATGTATTTGCGTAGTTAGGTCTCATATTTGTTTTGGGAAATTGGCATAATGATACTTTGGAATGTTTCTGAAATCAAGTCAATAGCTTTCTTTTCCTAAAATTACTATGATAAAAAAAAAAAAAAATGTTGTCATTTTATTCTCAATATTTTCCTTTAAATATTTTAGTGGTATGTGAAATGCCATCTGTCTTCTACGCAAACATGATTTTAAACTGGGACTGTCAAGCCTCATAAACAGAGTTGTTAAATTTAGCATTTTATTCTAGTACAGTGTCAAGCTCAGCAGACATGACAAACACCCCCCAAAAGCCATTTATCAAAAAACATACAAGCACTTTGAGAATAATGCTGTGAAATGTGACACAGAACATGGACTGACGTAACTGACTGCGTTTTATAGAGACATCCTGCCATACAGGCAACAGATACTTCTGAAAACAATGTGTAAGCCTCCGATTTCAATTGCCTTGAAATTTATATCTCATCTATCACAGAAGCAAAAGGCATTCTGCAAGGGAATATACAGATTCGAACTGGTTATGAAATAAAAAAAAAAAAAAAAAAAAATCAGAGTACAATAGGACTTACCCTTACTGCATACTTCACCTGGTTAAAAGCTGTGTAAAGATTACATGGTTTAGAAACTACAATTATCGCACAATACCTTTGTAATTTTTAGATCTTTGTCGACATCTGTTAGATTTATCTGTTGATTTGTCAGTAGTCTATCTGCACCATCCAGTTGCTGAGCGGAGTCATTTTCTTTTCCAAAATCCCCTCCATCCCCCGGGTAACAGCGATCTGCTTCTTCAGAGGGTATCCTAGATTCTAAAGTAAGTGCATGTGGTTCCCCATTTTCATTAAACATGAGACAAGGTGAATCTGAGGTGTTTTCAGCCTTAGCAGAGTGTGGCAAAGTGGTTTCTAAATCATTAACTGTACTACTATCAAGCAATTTTGTTTCATCAGCTTCTGTAACAGGCCCTGATACTTTCTGCTGAGTTACACCTGAGACTAGGTCTAATGATGTAATAGCTGAGCTTTGGTCAGCCTCAAGAGGGTCAGTTATGCCAGTTTTTTCAATTAACTGTGTTTCCACCGTTTCTTTCTCATTAAGTTCTAAAGACTGTTCAGGTATCTCCTTTAATAATTTAGAAAAACTGGATTCTGAGTGCAACAATGTATTGGTAACATCTTCTACAGCATCATCAACATCTTCTGAATCCATGCCAGATCCAAGATCTTCAGGACCATCCTTGTGTATTATCTGTAGACCACTTGGATCTTTCATTTGTACTTCATGAGCCTTTGGTTCCTTATTTTGAACTTTTCCATGTTTAGGTTTACATTCACTGTGACAGGAGGCATCTTCCCTTTGTTTGCCTTTATTTCCTCTGGACAGACAACCATGACTCGGTTCTGAGAGAATTTTGGCTATTTCATGTTTGTCTATCTTAGAACTTTTACTCATTAAATCATATTGCAGGGATTCCATAAGACCTATTTCCATAGAGCAGACGTTACTGCTGTCATCAGAATCTACATCAGAAGGCGTTTTGCTGCCTTCTTCTAACATGTCTCCAGCATGTTCTAGCTCAGGCTCCTCCAGAACCATGTCCAAAACTGGAGGTATATTACGTAACAACTTGTAAGAGTCTGAACGTGACATTTCTTTATTAATGTGAACATCTACCATTTCTTCTTCTCCTTCTTCCTTAATGTCAACAAGCTGTTGCTTGCGGAGGTGCATTTCAAGCAAGTGTAAAACATCAGGGTCCAGTTTATCTGAAACGTACTGATGTCTCTCTTTTCTGTGATCGAGCCCATCTTTGGAGCAGCTGTAATGAAAAGAACTATCTATGTTATCCTCTTCACTACTTTCCTCCTTCTCAGAAAGATCCTCCTCTTCCACAAACTCTAGCTCATGTAAAACTGGCTGCAATCGTCCACATTTTAGTGATCGGTGCTCCTTTTTCCGCTTGCCTCTTCTGGTACCATCATGTTTTGGTAAACATAGCCCAAAGCGTTTGGTCTGAAAATCAAGAGAACAATTTTTTGACCTGTCTTCACTCTCACACACAGTGTGTGCTAATACATCACAGTGTTCCATGCTAGAACTTTCTTTCTGTTTGGTAGAAGTAATATCACATTTGCTAAGGTTTAAGTGCACAGCATAGTTGTTGCCATTGTTTTCCGTATGAATTGTTTTATCACAGCCTTGTGGTTTATGATATAAGCGTTCTCTTGTCGATTCAATGTCATGTTTTGTGACTTCATCTAGCAAGTCTCTCTTGAGCATGTCAGAATTAGACACAGCAGTTTCTTTGAAATTATTATGTTCCAAGTGTTCTTTTTCTTTTGATCTATCACCTAAAATAGACTCTGTTGCATAGGAATCCTTTGCATCCTCAGGATTTTCCTGAAGCTCTAACAAACTCACTTTACTTGGATTGTGTATCTCTTTGTCTAACTCTTCATTCTGTAGCTCTCCTTGCAATATCTCGTTCTCTGAAATATCTTTACTAATGTTGTTTTTTAAGGTGTAATTGGATAAAGCTCGTTTTGATTGCACGTTATACAGTTCTCTCCCATCTTGTTCTCTGCCTTTATCTGTAGTCTGACATGAGTCATGCAAGTGATTAAGCGTCTCTTTATATGCTTTGCTGTTCCTGTCTTTAGATGATGTAAGAAATGATTCTTTCGGATTGTCTGCAGCTGATATTTGATCACTGACTGTTGTAAAATCCCCTGAAGATACAAATCTTTGGTTGGTAAAACAGTCTTGTTCTGATACTTCTTTGTTGTTGTTGAGAAGATCTTCTGATCTTACATTCTCCTCCAGCTGGAAATGGTCAGTTGCCACAACTTTTGCCAGTGCTGCTGTATGCGCTAAATGACACCCGTTTACAAGATCAAGAAGAATGCCATTCCCAGATCGAGTATGATCTAGAATACAGAAAAAAATAAAATAGGCTGACTTTTTCTGTACATTATTAACAAATTTAAGTACGTTTAACATTTTATACTGTTTTTCACAATGACATTATTCTAATACAAAGTTCAAGCTGAAAAAGTTGTTTCAGTGCTCCCAGTCCCCTTGTTTTGTTCTAGGGCAGTGGTCTCCAAACTATGGCCCGGGGGCCGGATGTGGCCCTTGGCTTGCCTTTACCTGGCCCCTTGGGGCACTATTCCTCCCATCCCACTGATGAAATCTATGGGGCACTATTCCTCCCACTGACCCCATCTATGGGGCACTATTCCTTCCACTAACAGCATTGATGGGGCACTATTCTTCCCACTGATACCAACAACGGGGCATTATTCCTTCCATTCAAACCAGTGATGGTGCGTTGCTTATGCCCACTAATGTCAGGGCATTTTTTACTCCCACTGGCCACAGTCCGGCCCCCCTAAAGTCTGAAGGGCAGTAAACTGGCCCTTTGCTTAGAAAGTTTGGAGACCCCTGTTCTAGGGAAAGGGAAAGCGTAGACTAATACTTGCCTAAATCCAAGGTCCCACAGTCTTCCTCCCCTTTGGTTCCAAGAACTGGACCTAAATGCCACTCTTCTCCATGATGCCATCATGTACAGTGCAGGGGCAAGCAGCCTTGTCATCAAGATGATGTGGCAGATGGTAGGACTGTGAGCTAGCAGTCCAGAAAAAAAGATAACTAGACTACCAGATATGACCCCTTCAGATTCTGGGGAAGAAGTGACCATTTTATCAATGTTTTAAGGTTGGGTTTTAAGCATCTTGCCCTCTCCAATAGGCTGTCAGAGCACCGAGAAAACCCAAACGTCCAAATAAGATTTTAACCCCCCCCCCCATAAAACAATACTTAGTCTAAATATTGCAATGCATCAGTGTCATGGCTAGAAATTCTGGATAAACCCTCTGCACACTGCTATATACCCTTTCTAGGAAACTTTGCAATAAAAACAGGGATTTTTAGTTCTCACATATTGAAATACATGTTTAAACTGGCCAACTGCGTCAAAGTAATACCGCTATGGCCAGTCCCACTCTGCTCTGCAAATGCTACTGTGGACACAATGCCAACATGGGGCAAGACAGACACAAAGTTGGGAAAGCTACTAGGTTTAGGTCTGGCCAGTCTAGTTTAGTTGCCAGTGTCCTTTTATTAAAAGTCAGCAGCTTCAGTATTTGAAGCTGTTGACTTTTAATTTCTTTTTGGAAGGGCTGGGAGGGTTATGGGACGACTACTGAAGATCATTTTTAATAGGCAAAGTGATCGGTTTACTATAAATACAAATATCAGATGTTTTAGTCATAGTTTACTTTTGTTCTTGTAAAATACATTGGTAAATCTATCTCTACTATAATTTAGAATAGGAAATGCTCCAAAGGAGCTGGGATTTTTGAGGTGCCAATAGTGTACTACAATATAAGTTTAAGAAAAAAAAATCATAATTTGCTTGATCCATATCAATAAAAAAAAAATACTCAATATATCCATAAAAATAATAAAAGGTTTTCCATATAAAGATATTCTGATTAGAAAAATTTACAGCATAGTTTTGCTGTAGATTCTGATGGTGTAGCGATCTCAATATGTTTCCCCAACACAGTAAAGACACATAAAAATATGCAAAATATATTTTCACTAAATCTATAAACAATATATTATAATCCAAAAAGTTTAGTGAAGTGAATCTTACCAAAGTAAAAAATAGCTGGAAACTGAGTCACAATTGTTCTAAGATGCAGTCAAAACCTAAAGACACAGCAGTCAGGCCCCACCACCAGAGTGTTAGTGTGGTATATGATTGGCCACCGGAGGAGTAATCAGGACCCTACAACTAAAATTCAAAAGAGCTTGTTTTATCTTTAAAAGGCCACAAATCATTAGAAGATACAGAATGTCACTGTCTACAGGTCTCAATAGATATCTTACATGGAGATTATAAAGATCCAAACTTGGAGCTGAAGATGATACTCAAAATAATCTCAACATGGCCCACATACAAATAAGACTTCCACCAATATAAATCTGCCCTTCAAAAATACAATTCCTGTCTCGATATTGCCAAAGCTGTTTTATCACTCATCAACACCCTCTCACGCAATCCCCGTCAGCTCTTTTCTACGATTAACGCTCTACTTTGACCTTCATTACTTCCACGCACTCACTGCCCAGGAGATCACTAATCACTTCAAAAATAAGATTGATACAATTCGTGATGAGATCTCCACTGTACAGATATCTCCCTCACCCTACACTTGTCCACCTGCACAATCTATACATCCCTTGTTTAACCCAACTACTATAGAGGAGGTTCGTAAACTTTTTTCTAAAGCCCACCTCACAAATACTATGGTCATTCTCTCTGGCTCCATCCTTCACTCTTTAAACTCATATCTTCAATCTCTCCCTTTCCAATGGCATTTTCCCCAACTCTCTAAAACATGCGCTAGTCACCCCATACTTAAAAAGGGCTCACTGGACCCCTCCAATCTTGGCAACCTAAGACCCATCTCCTTACTCCCTTTTGCCTCCAATCTCCTTGAAAGTCTAGTCTACAACCGGCTGAGTTGCCACCTTATTGAGGATAACCTTTTCGATCCCTGTCAGTCTGGATTTCACCCACAAAACTCCACAGAAATTGCTCTCCAAAAACTCACAAACAACTTGCTAACCGCTAAAACCAATGGTCACTGCGCCACCTTTGACACAGTTGATCACCCCCTCCTCAAAAAAACTCTTATCTACTTGGCCTCCATGACTCCATACTCTCTGTTGGTTCGAATCTTACCTATCCCACCACACCTTCAGTGTCACTTACTACTCTACTTCCTCCTCTCCTACTCCTCTTACCATCTGGGTTCCCCAAGGTTCTGTCCTTTGACCTCTCGATCTATTCTCGATCTACACTTCTTCATTGGGTCAGCTAATAGCTTCCCATGGTTTTCAATACCATTTCTATGCTGATGACACACAAATCTATCTTTCTACTCCTCAGCTCACCCCAGCAGTTTCCTCACGTATCACGGATTTACTAACATACATATCAGACACCACTTCCTAAAACTCAAAATCTATCCAAAACGGAGCTCATAATATTTTCTCCCCCACGTGCCTCCTTGACCCATCCCTGCATGCCAGGGTGCTAGAGGGAACCCTGGATTCTGAACTGTTCTCTCAGGCCCACATCCAATCCCTGTCCAAATCATGCCACCTCAACCTCCACAAACATGTCCTGAATATGCCTTTTTAACCAATGATACCACAAAACGCCTAATTCACTCCCTGGTTATCTCTCACCTCGACTACTGCAACTCCCTCCTCATTGGCTTACCTAGGCTTACATTCAGTCCATCATGAATGCTGCTGCCAGGCTCATCCATCTTACCAACCGATCAGTGTTTGCCACCTCTCTTTGCCAATCCCTCCACTGGCTTCCACTCCAACGAATAAATTTCAAAATAACAGCAGCTTACAAAGCCATCCACAACTCTGCTGCCAGCTACATCACCAACCTGGTTTCAAAATATCAACCAAACCGCTCTTTGATCCTCCCAAGACCTTCTGCTCTCTAGTGCTCGTGTCACCTCCTCCCATGCTCACCTCCAGGACTTCTCCCATCCTATGGAACTCCCTACCCCAATTTATCTGACTATCTCCTAATCTATCCACCTTTAGACGATGCTTGAAAACATTTCTCTTTAAAGAAGCCTATCCTGCTTCAAGCTAGTAAACTGCATTTTATTTCCTCCATCAGCTCATCCCCCCACAGCTATTACCTTTTGTATCACTCAACCCTTCCTCCTAGATTGTAAGCTCAAACGAGCAGGGCCGTCTATTTCCTCTTGTTCCAAATTGTACTGTAGCGAATGTCTACCTTCATATTGTAAAGCGCTGCACAAACTGCTAGTGCTATATAAATCCTGAATATTAATAATAATAAATAAGGGCTCATGAGATACTGTATCAATCAATATGTCATCTACAAGTGAGAAAGTTTGAGGCCAAATACAACAACAAAATCACCACTGAACAAATCTCCATAAACTTACCCAGGTTAGCAGCTCATGGCAATTAACAATTGAAAATTAGCACAGGTCTGTGGATGAAATGGCCACTAAGCTTGGATCCTTATATATCCCTCCCTTTTGCATGTAGTCTCAGGGTAATGGCTAATATACCTTGAAACAAAGAAGAGTCTACTTCTGTCACAATTGAGAAAAATTGTGACATCCAGGAAGGTTATAGATTTTTGATGACTATTAATTGTAGGTATCCATTGCAGGTGGATGACATAGTTTCAAAGCATATGAGCCTAAGGGCTGATCTCCTAGATTCTAAGCTCGAAAGAGCAGGGCCCTCGAACCCCTCGTGTATTGTATTGTTTCTGTCTTGTCTCATGTTCTGTCCCCCTTGCTATTGTACAGCGCTGAGCAAACCCTTTGGCCCTATATAAATACTGTTTAATAATAATAATAATAATAATAATAATAATAATAATAATCTTAGATGTGGTACTTTAAATCTCCTGAAGAAGCCCTAATAGGCAAAACATGTTGAGATCAATACACCACAAGAATCTACAGTAAAATTATGTTATGAATATTCCATTAGGAATGTCTGTATATAGAAAATGTTTTTATAATTTGTATGGATATACTGAGTATTTGTATCATAGATCTGGATCAATAAAAATAATGATTATTTCTTACACTGTAGTACATTATTGGCACCTCAAAAATCCCAGCTCCTTTGGAGCATTTCCTGTCTTGTCTATGGTTCATGCATAGGATGTAGTGCCTTGAGTCCTCTTCTAACCCTAGACTGATGTGGCATAATTTAGAATATAAAAACATAAATCAAGCTGGTTTTTAGGCATGTATCCACCAGTTTTTACTTTCAGGATTTTACTATAATCTACACTGCATTACTTAGATGCAGAAATAGAGTTCACTTTTAATATGTGATATATGACAAATTACCTTCAGAAGATGATTCATCACAATGAGCAACTGTTGCATCCTCCATGTCTCTCCTAGAAGAAAGGTACACTCCCTTAAAACTGTTAATGACAATCGCCTGTTAGTTACACAGATGTTTTCCCTGAAGCATTACTGTAGCAGTTGATGTATTTTACATGGTACAAAAGGACACTGTAAAAAAATAAAAAATAAAAAGGAAAAATAGTTTTGCTCCCTTAACTGATTAAGCTCACAATTTAGACATATTTACCCCTTTCAATTCTTGAGCAACTGTACTTTCAAATTTGGATTGCTCCCTTAAACCTCTTTACTTTATGCCTCAATCACACAGGCAATGACATGCATGCAATTATATGCATTTACAGGATGTTTAAAATTGCATTCAGTTTAATTTCATTTAGAAAAAAATAGAAAATTCTATCCTGAAGCGTGTTAATGCATGGAACCTCCTCATGAAAAAGGAAACCTCTAAAAATACTTACCAGATCAATTTCTTTTGAATGAGGGTTTAATAACTGTTCTACCTGCAACATTTTTTTTTTTTTTTAATTTTCTCAATTTAACTACCTAAATTTTACTGCTTTTAGTGTTCTTTACTTTGTCCACTTTTGTTGGGAGATCTGTATATTCTCTGAAATCCTAGAACAAAAAATTGTTAAAATTACTGTTAGGCTCAGTTCACACCATCGAAGAGTGCGTGCAGTTCTCAGTGTTTCTACAAATCTCATGTAGGGCTGTTCTACACATGAAAACACTCAAAAGACATCCCTGACCCTTTTGAGAAATTGCTTTGCACCCAAACACATGATGCTAAGGAAGCATGCATTTTGGTACCCATGAAAATGCAAACTTCCCTAAATGCATGGGGGTGCTGTGCATGAGCAAAAGGACACGTTTCTTTATGCTGTGGAAAGACGCGCAATTTTGTACACGTTCCTGCAACACAAAAAATATGAACCTAGCCTAAATGATAGTTGTGCATTCTGCAACTTATAGCAGTCTGAAAAGAAAAAATATGTAAAATGTAGTGAATGGCTATATATTTATTTGAATTTACAGGCTTATTCAGGTTGCAAGGAACTATCTGCAACCACTAGGAATCCATATTGTACTGGTTTAGGTTCAGTAAAAGGAATTCTGGTTAGCAGGCATGGTTTATGGTTTTCTAGTTTTTGTCCTGCAACCATAACAGAAGTAACAAAAATCAAAATGCCTAGTCATATAATTTATACGGCATACAAGAAGATATACTGTATAATATAAATACTGTATAATAATATTGGAAATATTTGTAAATGAAAAAGTGTAAAATAATTTTTTGTTTTGGATAGAGTCAGGAAGAATTAGAACCCATCTGGAGCTCCTTTAAGGTGAGAGTTCTTCTCATTTCCTGTTCCACTGACAATGGTTTCACTAAATAGGAAGTGAAAGAAAATCTGCCATCTGACGAAGACAGCAATACAGATCTAACGAGGATTCTAGTGGTCTTATAGACAGCTTGAAAAAAAGCATATTTACTTCTGTCTGCGTTGCCTTTGGAGAGTTGCCCTCACTTTCGGGCAAAATGTAGCACTTTGGAACCTACAACAATCATTGCAATCTATAATTCAACTGGAATTTTTTCCTCAACAAAAAGAGGAATTTTACTTTAAAATGTATGTCAAGCCAAAGCTTTTAGTTTTAAATTTTTAGTTTTAGATGTTTTGCTTCCTGTGTCTTTTAGGTGAGATTTTCCCTCATTTCCTGTCCTGGAGATGCAACATGAAATCTCTCTGAAGCAAACTGAATTCCCATCTTAGAGCACTATCAGAGGACAAGGCTTCCCCATTGGAGGAATTGTTCTTGCCTCTTGCTCTGAAGACAACTATGACTGCCCTTCAACTAAGCAACAGGTATCAGGTACCATCTGGTCCTCCTTCAGCAAATCTTAGAAGAATCAAACATGATTCCAGCAGTTGATATGCCTAAATTAATCCATGCTTTTGAAAGATCCAGTCTGAATTACTGCAAATCTCTCTAATATGGTCCCTCCGAAAAAAAAAAAAACCACATTGTTTGCAGCTGGTACAGAATGCAGCAGCCAGGCTACTCACCCCCCCCCCCCCCCCCCCACTGCCACATCTTCCCAATTCTTCGTGCCCTACACTGGCTTCCTCTTAAATGTAGGATATCGTGTAAAGTTGACCTACTTGTTTATAAAGTCGTAAATAACCCGAACCCCACCTGACAGAAATCACACTCCCGCATATTCCCTCCACTAATCAGGGAAATGAAATTCACATGTGCTCGGAGTTGTCCTAAACATTTTTGGATGTCATGCATTCAATTTGGAAGTCACTGTCATCCAGAGTCCTCAAGACGCCCTCTCTGGATACTTTTAATCGCAGACTCTAGTAATACTGATTGTGACACTTGAAAAATCCTTTTAGTCAAAGATCCCAACACAAATTTGGTAAGTGTTTTGAGTCCCCAGGGAGGAAAGACTACTGAAATATTATTTTGAATTTCCTCTCACTTTCTGTACTAGAGACAATGGAGGGGGCGGGAAGAGGTCACACAGAAAGCAATAAAACTTGAGAAAAAGGATGTAGCATTTCCCTACCATAGAAAAAAAAAAAATACATGCCTTTACACATGGTACAACTATGATGGACAATT
This sequence comes from Staurois parvus, assembly GCF_062004578.1. Classification (NCBI taxonomy): domain Eukaryota; kingdom Metazoa; phylum Chordata; class Amphibia; order Anura; family Ranidae; genus Staurois; species Staurois parvus. The sequence continues at coordinate 264,445 of NW_028317936.1, read as the reverse complement.
GCCAGCAAAAAATGTAGACGCCTGTAAATATATACAATGTAGTTGTGAAAGGTGAGAACGCTACAAAAAGATGTATAAAAAAATAATTCTAATTTAAAAACATACAGTATATCATTCTATACACAAAAAAAAAAAAAAAAAAAATCAGATTACATACAGTATATACACACATACACCTATTTTATGCATGACATTATGTTTGAAAACAGAGTGTACATGACATGCATGCATGGAAGAGATTATCCATAGAATCGAATTTAAATTGACAAATATTTGTATAGTTGTGACAGCACATGTTAAAAACCATTATACAAGCCCTGAGCCTTTGTGTGAATCGAGGTTCACCTACTGTTCTCTTGTCTGTATGGTTCTTTGTTCACATTAAGGCCTCATGCACTCTGGGTTTTTCTGCTGCTCCTAAGGGCATCTGGCCTTTAATTCCTGCCTCTAAATGCCCCCGTATGTTAGCCAGTGTCCACACATACATTGGCATTTAGAGCAGCTTACAGGCAAAGGCATTTAGAGGCAAAAAAAGGGCCCAGGAGCAGCGGTGTTTTGGCAGAAAAATAAACGATTGATAAATGATTGATGCCTGCAAATGTGCCTAAACATGTGTAAATGCGTCTACAAACCTAAACGTTAGGCGAGTTTAGCGCTTGAGCATTAATTCATTTCAATGGCCAAAATAAATTATTATTCTGCCCAATGAAATGCATTAACACCCAAATGCTTGATGCGCCTAAACGCAGTACACACGTTTACAAGACTCAAACACTTCTGTCAGGAGGAAAGGTGTCTAGAAGAGATAGCAAAATGTCCAGTGTGCATAAGGCCTTACCTCTACTTGATATGTGCTCATGTAATATGTACAGAGTCTCTAAAAAAAAAATAAAATAAAATAAAAATAAAAAAAACAAAATATTGATTTTGGAAAAAAATATATACGCATTTCTATAGTATATGCACTTGTGCCAACAAGCAGCAAAACTGTAGCGTGCAGGATTTTCTAAAAAGTCACTGGACATAAGTACAATATTATAAGATACTACATATACAGACCCTATTCCCCTATTCACACCTGAGCATTTGTTGTGTGTTTTCACACATTTCTCTACACATGACAATGCTCAATGTCAAATATCCAATACGTTTCTTTGTTGGCTGTTCATACTAGTCACCTGAAGCTCAGAAAGGTACATAAGCTTTTCATGCAGCTGTGTCATGGTTTTTTTTGGCATCTTGGACTTCAATGGAAGCACTTGTAAACACCCTAAAAAACAAAAATGCTTTCGAGCATTTTTGTGCCTGAACAATTGCCCCCCTCTCTTCCTCCCACCCAGGATATTCCATATTTGTGCAAAAATACTTGCAAAACACTTGCACATCTAAAAGCATCAAAAACAATGTTTCAAAAATCACCTGGGAAATGCTCAGTTCAGGTGTGAATGGTAGATAATGTCTGCGACTAACAGATAGAAAAAAAAAAGTTAGAAATACAAATTTGTTTTAGGTTTAAGAAAACATGTGGCATAGTGTGTTAAAGTAATATTAATCGCCCCCCCCAAAAAAAAAATTTAATATACTGTATTGTTGGGACTGCATTAGTTTTCTTTCAGGTTTTTCTCCCTTTATTTCACCTGGTGATCCAACCTGTAACACACATCCTTTCTTAAGGCGGCTGACTCCTGGATGAAGTAGTAAAGTAGAATCCTGTGGACAGCAGCTTTGTCAGTCTGGGGGGGTAGTGTTAAAGAATAGCTCCACTTTTGCTGAGAAAAAAAACAAAACAGCATTCCCCTCTGGTTGATCTATGTACATTGCAGGGATTTTAATAGACTTTGCTGCAGATTCCTACCTTTTGTTATGCTGAAGAAATATCCATTTGTTTGAATGTGTCCATGTACAAAATGACTGTGATCGGAAGTGATTTTATAATTATCAATCAGGTGCTGCACTTGCAGGACTCTAAAGAAGAAAGTGGCAGGGTCTGCATCCCTTTAGATGTGATTTCCCTTTAGGAGTATCTCACCAAAAACTACATTTTTGTTGTAGGGATGCCCATCTCACTTGTTTCTTGGTGCAGATTCCTGGGAAAATCAGTGAGTCAATCACACAAGCAGGAAATTACATTCTGGGGGGCGTTTCACATACTGTGTACGGAACACCTCCAGGTTGTCAAATTGTATTGCATTTTACTTGAAATTACAGCACTGCAGTCTGAAAAGGAAAGGTCATCTAGAATAACTTTAAATCACAATATGACTTATGTTGTAATTATATGATGTATATTAGTTTTTTAAATTTGCTATTTATTTTCTATGAAAATGGATTTACCTTTTACGCTGGGTATACACTAGTAGAATTTAGAATGGAAATTGATACGCCAATCCATAGAAAAATTTGTATGGAAATTTTCAGTACATTCCAATGTCATGGAATTGTAGTTCAAGACTTTATCTGCTTTTAAGCATTCACGTTTGGAATGAATGGACTTGACCGAACAAAAACAACATTCGCTATTAGAAATTTGTACTATAGAGAAAAATTTGCCATCCTGCTCCTCCAAAATTTTCCATCACTGCGGTCGAAAATGAACATTGAGTTGATCCCACCAATGATTAAAAAAAATGGAAAAAAACTCTTACAATGAAAAATGTCAAAACTAAATTCTACCAATATATATCCAGCTTTAGACTAGAAGATTTAGATGGACTTGACAAACAAATTAAAACTGAACTCCAGCTGACGCTTTTATAAGCAGTTACAGCAACAGATTTTTTCCTTTTGGGATAAAGGTTTTACATAAATGAATAAAAGCTGATCATTGTAAGCACCCGTCAGTGGGAAATGGTTTGCCTCAACCCTCTAACTGGCACTTTGTCTGTAGTAAATAAGAAAAAAATAACATATACATTTGCAACACAAGTAATATTGAAAATGGTTATTAAAAATTACCTTTTGTTTTCAATCTGCAGTGCTGTAATTTTCTGTAAAATGCAATATGGCAACTTGGAGGCGTTCTGTACACAGATGGTGTACAGAACGCTCAACAGCCATGTAATTTCCCTGTGTGCTTGGCTCACGGATTTTCCTAGAAGTCTGCACTAAGATACAATTCATATTTTGGGCATCCTCTGCAAAAAAAATTACATTTTTGATAAGATACTCCCAAAGGAAAATTATGTCTAAAAAGGGATGCAGACCCTGCCACCTTCCTCATTAGAACTGCAAGTGCAGCAGCTGATTGAGAATTATAAAATTACTCCCATTGGATTCACTTTCCACATAGACACAAACAGCTATTTATTTAGAACAACAAATATAGAAATGTGCAATAAAGTTTGTTAAAATCCCTGCAATGTACATAGATCACCCAGAGGGGAATGTTTTTTTTTTCCAACAAAAGTGGAGTTACTCTTTAAGCTGTGTACATGTGGTTATTTATTTTTTTATTCCAGCTTCTGTCTAACAAGGAGGGCTACACACAGATTGAAAGTTGGTCAGTCGCTGCTGAACTGGCCACATTTTAATCTGTGTGCACCGAGCTTTACTGGCTGGATCACTATGATCATGGATGACCATGAAAATAAAGGAGAGAAAAAAACCTAAAATGCGCAGCACGGTGGCATAGTGGTTAGCACTTCTGCCTGGCAGCACTAGGGTCGTACCATGTATGTATGTTCTTCCTGTGCCTATGTGGGTGTCCTCCTGGTGCTCTGATTTCCTCCCACACTACAAAGACAATGCTGGTAGATTAATTGGCCCCAGTAGGTCTATGCATGAATGTGAGTTATGGACCTTAGAGTAAGCTCCTTGAGGGTTAGGGACTGATGTGAATGTACAATATATATGTAAAGCGCTGCGTAAATTGACAGCGCTATACAAGTACCTGTGATAATACTAAAAAAAAAAAAAAAAATGAATGCAGCCTTCACATCTAAGGATTGGTAAGGTCTAATTTAATATTTTCATTTTTAGGTTTAATGCCCCTTTACATTTACCAAAATTACAATTTATTAAACAAGAACAACGTTTTAACGGGTAATGCCCACAAGATAAAATATAATCACCACTAGATACAATAAAATCAAGCTTTGTATAAACCTACACTAATAAAAACTACTGGTTAGTCATTAAAATTGTAACTATACATCTTGTTCAGTGTAATTCAACTTTAACATAAATGTTTTGTAAATAGGAAAGTGTGCATATAATGCCTAGACGTTATATAATGCCTTGACGTAACATGGACCGTGTGGCTTTACAGAATGCCAAGCTTTCAGGGTGTAAATAAAGCAGCAGCCTAAATGGGAATACCGAGATATCCTTTGATAAACACAAAAGAAAGCCCGTCTCAAAAGCCACCTCTGTTTCTAAGCATGTGTGATTTCCTGTCATTCCTTGCTCTTAAATCATCATATGACAAATTACAGTGTGGAAATTACCTGGAGAAAACAACCCTGTTTATCCCAGGATGCTGTTGTAGGGGAAGGCAGTTAAGTTTGAATGTTATCCTGCAGACGGGAAGTGTGAATGTAGCATCATTTAGACGTAAGGGGAGATCTCAATGCTTGCCTGGGGTGGCATGTTTATTGTATTGCTTTAACAAGCAGCAGTGAGGAGGTTTATCCGGCTTTTCTGGGGCTGCATTTAGTTATCATTGTGTTAGGATGCATGTAGTTGGCTTTGTGTGGCAAGAAGGATGTGATAAGTCCCTGGTCAATAAGATGTTATTTTTTCTGCACACCCGCTCACAATTCTTTTGTTTCTGCAGCTAACATTTCCTTCCTGGCAAAGCTCAGCCCTGCTCTTCACACAGCCTGGACACGTGATCCACACTGAGGCCTCCAATACAGCAAATGACCTAACTCTTCTCTCCCAACAGTAGTCTGTTATCTTCACAGCAAGAGGAGGGCCGAGGGGGGCTGGCTGCTCAATGTATTCATATATGCATGACCTTTTCTGTGTAATGAGTTCTCATTTGTGCAAGACTGAAGAAATAGCTGGAATATCACACTGTGAGATAATGCTTTGATTATTTTATAGAGCAGGCAGTATTATGGACGTGCAAGCATTATCATAAAGCTGAAATCCAAGTGGATAAAGTAAAAGCTCCTTCATGATCGAGGACATTTCACATTTTTGTGATCAGAGCAAAATTTTACAATTTGGTAGCTGATTTAACTGCTGGTGACTTTTAGGCTCCATACACATCAGCATTTTCGTAAGCTAAAAAATATGATGGATAAGAGATGCTGGTAATAGTGGGTTTCTAGTAGCGTTTTTACAGTACATGTAGAAAAAAAAAAGCTAGAAAAAAAAAAACCTGTTTTAGCGTTTTAGGAGCATTTAGTGTTTTTTTTTTCTTCTGCTGGAAAAATGCTCCAAAAACCTCTACAAAAACAATTTTTTTCTGCTCGTAGATGCTGAAGCTCAAAAAACACTAATAGCCTGAAGTAGTGTACATGGACACATAGGAAAACACCATTTAGCTTCTAAAAGCAAAAAAAGGTAATGTTAACAGCTTTTAGGAGTTAAAAAACGCTAGTTTGCATGGGGCTTTAGGCTCCATTCACAGTAGCTTTTTTTTTTAGCTCAAAAACCTCTGGATACAAAATGCTGGTAATAGCATTTTAGTAGCATTAGCGTTTTATTAGGGTTTTTACAGTACATGTATGGGTAAAAAAAACAATATCTAGAAAAAAAGCTTTTAAGAGCATTTTAGCAGTGCTTAACCACATGCCGCCCAGCCACTGTAGAAATACGGCGGCAGGGCGGCATGGCTGGGCAAAACCACGTTTTAAAACGTGTGTTTTTAAAACAGGTAGGGGGTACGCGTGAGGCGCGCCACCACCCTACCTGTTGCGCCGATCACAGCCGCGGATGTCAGTCGCCGGGTCACAGCCGGTCGTTACCGGCTATGTCGCGGCGATCATCACTGACAGACAGCACAGCTGCAGTAACTGTGCTTTCTGTCAGTTCCCTGACAGCTCCAGGACACGCTGATCGGGACAGAAGAGTTTCTCTCCCCCGATCAGCGGTGTTCCCTGCAGTACACCCCCCCCCCGCCACCTATAAAACACTCCCTTCACACAGTTAACCCTTTCCCTGAATAATAAACCTAACCCCTTCCTCCCCAGTGCCATTAGTACAGTGTCAGTGTTTTGGTGTCACTGGGGATGTCAGTGACCCCAAGTCAGTACCCCCCAATGTCAGAATGTCCGTTGCAGTCCCGCCATAAGTCGCTGATCGCCGCCATAAGTCACTGATCGCCGCCATTATTAGTATCAAAAAAACTAAAAATCCCAGTATCTTTCCCGCCATTTGTAAACGCTATAACTTTCACGTAAACAAATTAATTTACACGTATTGGTTTTTTTTTATTTTTTTTTAGCAAAGACATGTCGTAGAATGCATGACTAAATTTGATTTTTAAATTTTTTTTTTACTGGACATGTTTTATAGCAAAAAGTCCAAAATATTGTTTTTTTCCTCAAAATTGTCAGCCTTTTTTTTTATAGCGCAAAAAATAAAAACCGCACAGGCGATCAAATACCACCAAAAGAAAGCTCAATTTGTGGGAAAGAAAGGATGTAAATTTCATTTCTGTACCATATTGCATGACCGCGCAATTGTCCATTAAACTAGTGCAGCGCTGTATAGCAGAAAAATGGCGTAAATTGCAGTATCTATCCCATAGTTTGTAGACGCTATAACTGTCACACAAAGCAATCAATAAACACTTATTGGGATTTTTTTTTACCAAAAACATGGAGCAGAATACATTTTGGCCTAAATTTATAACCAACTTTGAGTTTACTATATATTTTTTATAGCTGAAAGTAAAAAATATTATTTTTCTTCAAAATTTTTGGCCTTTTTTTGTTTATAGCGTGAAAAATAAAAAGCGCACAGGTGATCAAATACCACCAACAGAAAGCTCTATTTGTGTGGAAAAAAGGACGTAATTTTTGTTTGGGTGCAGCATTGCATGACTGCTCAATTATCAGTTGAATTAGTGCAGCGCCGAGTAGCAAAAAGAGGCCTGGTCATTAAGTGGGGTAAATCCTCAGGAGGTCAAGTGGTTAAGGATGTATAGCGTTTTTTTTTCTGCTGGAGAAATGCTCCCAAAAAAGCTTGAACCATGATATTAGTCTAAAATAGTCTACATAGACACATAGGAGGAGCACTATTTAGCTTCTAGGAGCAGTAAAAAAAAATGCTGATAACAGCTTCTAGGAGCTTAAAAACCGCTAGTGTGCATGAAGCTTAACCACTTGGTAACTGCCCTATAGCGGAATGATGGCTACAGCGCAGTTACCCAGTTCTGGGAGGGTGTCATATGACGTCCTTCCAGAACACGCCCTCCCGGCGATCTCCATGATCGCTGTGTTCTACGGACACAACTGATCACGTGATGAGGTAAAATGCCAATCACAGCAGCCTTTTACCAAGTGATCAGCTGTGTCCAAAGACACAGCAGATCACGGAGTAAATACAGTTGCTGGTTATCGGCAACACTTTCCTCGCACTGTCACAGCATAAGGAAAGTACGGCCAATAACGGGAAGCTGTCACAGACACTGATCATCATGGAACTGATGATCAGTGCCCAGCAGTGCCTTCCACCAGTGCCCAGCAGTGTCACCCGTCATTCCCCCCCAGCAGTGCTGCCTATCAGTGCCATCAGTCAGGGCTGTCAGTCAGTGCCACTTAGCGCAGCATCATCAGTGCCTCCTCATCAATGCCCACCAGTGCCACCTCATCAGTGCAGCCTATCAGTGCTGCCTATCCATGCAACCTCATCAGTGCTGCCTATCAGTGCAGCCTCATAAACGCACATCAGTGAAGGAGAAAAAATTACCTGTTTGAAAATTTTATAACAAAAACAAAGAAAACCTTTTTTCCCCAAATTTTTATTGCTTTGTTTATAGTGTAAAAAATAAAAAACCCAGTGCCGATTAAATAACACCAAAAGAAAGCTCTATTTCTGTGAAACAAATGATAAAAATGTCATATGGTTACAATGTTGCATGACCGCGCAATTGTCATTCAAAATGTGACAGCGCTAAAAGCTGAAAATTGGCCTGGGCACGACAGGTAGGCAAGTGGTTAAAGTTGTACATTAACCAAATTATGCAGGGGACAGACTTGTCCGATTTTGATATACAATAATGACATGGCTTATTTTTTAGGAAATTATTAAGAAATATATGAATCTTCTTGAGAGTTCACACCAGAATGTATTGCGGGAAAGATGCATCCTGTGCGCACTTCCTGTACCGAGTTCAAATGCACTGCCTTTGCAATCTGCATGCGGGTGCCAATGTATTGTTAACAGCACCCCAAATTCAGGTCATCTGCGGGCACCAAATTGCATGATGCCCACAATGCCATGCGGTTTGGTACAGTGCATTTTTAAAATTAGTGAAAGCACTATTTAATATATCTTTGAACTGGATGTACTTTGTCTTTTTTCAGCCAGACTAACTATGTAACTATTTTTTGTGTGGTTTGGTGTGTTTTGCAGCTCGTCCAAAAGAATAGGCTGTCAAAACGCACCACACAGAAATGCATAGGAATCCAGGAAGCCTAGGGGACAAAGAACAGCAGTAATAGCTACCCGATCCTCTGCTTCCAAGGGCTCCTCTGTGCCTCTCGGCCAGTCACTGCAGCTACTTCTCGCTAAGGTCCTCTGACGTCATCAAGACCAATGCAGGGACCATAGCCCCGCACTATACATAAGGACTCCGAGGGCCAGTTTAATGCAGGGGCATAGATGAGCAGAGAATCAGATAAGTAAATGTGCTGCCACCCTTCTCTTTTTTCCTTTCCTTACCAATCTCATTGTTTATCCCTCTCTGCACCTTTACCTTTTACATTTTTTTTTTATTTTTTTTAGTCGTCCCATTTCTTCACCCCCATAACACTTAAGCTCTTCCTCCTTTTCGCTCACCCCTGCCCTTTACCTTTTTTTCTCTTCCTCACAAATTCCCTTTTCTTTCTCATTCCTTTACCTCAATCTTCCCCCCTCATCCCCCTTTAACTTTCCTGCATTTTTTCCTTTTCTTGTCACCCCTCCTCATCTGGTTTTATGTTGCCACTACTGAGACAACACAAACCTGCAGGTTTATCATCTCACATTGACAGGATCTTACAAGTCCGCTATGTACATTCACGATTGGTTCTGTGTGAACTTTACACGTTATTGTTGCGTCCTGTGTACCCTAATACTATAGCCTGCCATACTTATGGAAGGAAATGTATCCTGTGTGGCAAAGTGCCTTGTTCAGTTTCTGTGATACACAATAAAAACCTATTGTAACAAAGTTTTGCAGAGTTATTTTTGCTGCTTAGATACAGATGAAAACATTTGTATGTTTTGTCCCGATCACAGAAATATCAAACATGCATGTATTTATTGTTGTTAGAATGAGCCTATTTACATTGTCAGCACCTTATCATACATGAAAAGCTTCTATACTTCAAAAACACTATAAATTACAAAACACATTTTATTTACAAAAGTAGACATACTGTACACGAAGGTAAACCCTCACCTTGTAAAACCCATTCCATACAAATGGAAGACAAAACAGTTTTATTTTGGGTGCAATGCTTACCAGGCTTCTGTGGAAAATAAAATAAACGAATATTGTTTTCCCACAAAAATATGTGCATTTATTTTAGATTTTTTATAATGTGAACTTAGCTTTTAACCACCTCCCGTCCGGCCCATGTATATAAATAGCCGGACGGTGGCAGTGCAGGATCGGGTGGCCGTCTATAAACGGCCTCCCCGCACCCTGCTTGTGCGCGCTCCCAGGGAGCACGCAGCACCGCGATCTGGTGCCTGCTGTGTCCTCCGGACACAGTGGAACACCGAACGTTGGATGGGACCTCTGTGCGAGGTCCCGATCATGTGATCACTGATTGGCCAATCAGTGATCACATGCAAAGTATTAAGCAAGATGTCACTTCTGACATCATTGCTTACTACGTGTGAAATCTGTGAATGATCACAGAGCAGGGGCGGACTGACCATTTGGAAACTCGGGCACTGCCCGAGGGCCCAGGGTCAGTAGGGGGCCCCATGAGATGCCCCTGGTACCTTTTTCATAGGCTTTTTTGCCCGGGGGCCCCATGAGTTGTCAGTCCACCCCTGTCACAGAGGTCACATGGTACAAGGCTATTCACAACAGCCTTGTACCATGTGACAAGCTGTGACCAATCACAGCTCACACAGTAGTTCTCAATGGCTGCAAGAATGCAGCTAGAGAGAAGGAGAAATTATTGCTTTTACAGCCTTTATGGGTGTAAAAGCAATCAGTGTAAAAAAAAAAATATATATATATCTTCATCATCCCCCACAAGCAGTACAGTGTCATGGTGACACTGTACTGCTAGGGTGACAGTATGTAAAAAAAAAACAAAAAAAAAACAAAAACAAAAACAAATATAAAAAAAATTAAAAAAAAAAAAGTATAAAAAATGTTTAAAAATTATAATTATTGGTTATAAACTAATTGTGGGTTATTTTTTTTTTACTAAAAAGATAACGGAATAAATTTTGGCCAAGATTTATGATGAAATACGATTTGCAAAATTTTATAAGAAACACTTTTTTTCAAAATTTTTGGACTTTTTCATTTACATAGCAAAAAAATAAAAATCCTAGTGGTGAATAAATACCACCAAAATAAAGCTTTATCTGTCTCAAAAAAAGGCAAAAAAATTCATATGGGTACAGTGTTGCATGACCGCGCAATTGTCATTCAAAGTGTGATAGCACTGAAAGCTGAAAATTGCCCTGGGCAGGAAGGGGGTAAAAGTGTCCAGACAGGAAGTGGTCGAGTTGGTAACGTGTAAACCTCCGTCAGCGTTTTATCGCTGTGTATTTCCCTTTTTCCCCCCCAACTCTTCCTTTCTGGTAAAAGGTTGGCCCCAGAAGTGAAAGTAAAAGGGAAATCTTGCTTGAAAGAGTCCAGGATAGCGGTAAAATAACAAACTTTCAGGTTTATCTAATAAAATATATTAACGCTAAATTAAACTCGGGTATTTTTTTTACCCATCTAGACTTTGTGTAATAAATGATATAAAATGATATTAATCCTTTAGTTAACATTACATGAATTACTCTATAATTAAAGGAACTCCATATTAATTATGTTGAAGGAAAGCTAATGTTTTATAGCAGTGTGTGCATTCATCTGTCATCCTGCGGTCTGCCAAAATAAATATAGTAACTTCCACGCTGTGTAATGGCATCATTACACTATAATTTTAAAAACAGAGGCTTAAATTAGCACTTTAAAATTAGTGAGCTACTATTGCTAGTACTATTGCTGAGTCAATACCATTGCTATCTAGGAACTTTGGAAACTGCAAAGCCCCAAACATTTAATCAACGTCCTTTATTTTATAAACTCCTTTGCCACCAGCTTCAGTGGGTTTCTGGGTAAGAATACAGACTAAAGATTGCCATATACTGACATACAAAAACTAAGATTCTTAAATCCACACTATAGAGCGTGGAAGGACGAATCTCACAATGTATTGTTTTACAGTTGGTCCTGCCGGCTGTCAAAACACCAGAACAGCAGCTGAATGGATGAAAATCTTCCAGAAGACCCCTTCGACAAACATTGATTAAACAATCAACTTTTGTCAAATGGAATCTGAGCCCACTGAGTAAATGTCAAAATTCTAATAGTGTACGGCTGCTATTGCACTAGTGCTCTGCAATTCCTTCCTCATGATCCTTTACAGGGATGTTCAATTTATATCGCTCGACGCTCGGGACATGTAGTTCCGGGCACTAGGCAGGTAGTTTTTTACCCTTGCTCGCAGCAGGGCTCACCTGTCAGGTGGAAGCAGGGGCGGACTTACCATTCGAGCACTCGGGCACTGCCCGAGGGCCCGGGGTCAGTAGGGGGCCCCATGAGATGCCCCTGGTACCTTTCATTGGCTTTTTCATAGGCTTTTTTGGGTGTGGGCGATGACACAGGAGCCCCATGATCCCCTATTGCCCGGGGGCCCCATGAGTTGTCAGTCCGCCCCTGGGTGGAAGTATTCGAATGGCAGAGCTGACGCCGATTGCTTCCACACAGCCAAGCCCTCCTTCGCCACCCACCCCCATCCACAAACCGCCATCCTGCCTGCTGTGTCCCGGGCTCTGCTTGCCCATCTGTGGGCCCGCGACTTGTTCAGGAAGTGCTAGTTGGTAGTGGGGAGGGAGGTGAGTGGACACTTGCTCCCCTCCCCTTCTTGTCCTGTCATAACGCCACTTCCGGGTCCCTGTTGAAAGATTTCCCGTCCATCGAGGCCGGGAAAAAGTGTAATTTGGTGCTGCATTACATCCAGTGGAGTACAGGGGGGACATCCAAGGTCTTTTAGACCCTGGATGTTTCAATAAAAAGAACCTGTCACCAAAAAATCATCACATAGGGGACTTTTTGTCTCCTATCTGATGAAAAAAACAAACAAAAGTTAATTTTCTTTTTTTTTTAATTGTGCAAAATTTAAAGTTACACCAAAAGCACATGCCCCCCAATAAAAGATTTGAGGCCCCTCCACATATACACACGTACAAATTTAAAAGCACATGCCAGGGCACCTATACATTAAAACGTTGATTGTGATACACGTTACATATCGCCATGCATGTCAGAAAGAGTAATAATTTTAGCACCAGACCTCCTCCGTAGCACTAAACTGATGACCTATAAGGGGCTTTAAAAGCGTCACCTATAGAAAATATAGGGTACTAAAGTGTGCCGCCATTTCAAAAGGGCACGCAAATTCAAGATTTGACATGTTAGTTAACTATTTACTCGGTTCAACCTCATCTTTTATAGTTTACAAAAAAAAAAAAAAAAAAAAGGGGGGGGGGTTATTTATTGCTTTTTGTGCCCTAAAACGAAGTGCATTTTTTACTGAAATTTTACGGTAATAAAGAACTACCACTCTTTTGTTCTCTAGGATCTCTGCTTTCAGAAAATGTTTTGGGGTTTATGTAATCTTCAGGCCTAAAATTATTTTTTAAACGTGTGCAAAAAAAATGCAAAAAGGGTTCTGGCGGTGAAAAGCGATAAAGGATAAGACTGACACTCGCCTTTCCTGAGGAGCATTCAGTCAGTGCTCATTACACTGCAAGGTCTCTCCCCTCCCTGCTAGTCCCCGGGGGCGGTGCTGGAGACAGGCGGGGAGGAGGAGACAAACAGCACAATGTTAAAATTATTATACGTTTAAGGGCTCATGTACACTGCAGCTGATAAACCCATTTAGGAGCTGTTCAACGTTTTTCTCAGCAGCCCCTGAACTCTCCCTAATGTTTTCCTATGTGTCCATGTACACATCGTTGTTTACAGGCAGTTGAGTTTACAGTCGTTTTTTTGAATGCCAAACACTTGAAAACGTGGCTAATCGCGTTTATAAGCGTTTGCAAATTTTTTTTTTTAACTCTTCCATTTCCAGATGCTGTCCAGAGCCTTTTTTCATCATGAAAAATGCATGCAAAGCATTTTCCCGGTACCCAAATGGACCTGGTACACCATACTTTGAGGTTTCGCATGAAAGAAAATATGTTAGACACAGATGCAATAATTTCTGCACAGAAATGAGCTGGAACACATTCAAACACCACAAAAAAAAAAAAAAAAAAAGACAGCTAATCTCAATAAATACTGCTCTCACTGCTTCTGCAGTCTCTATTTCTCTCAAAATGTCTGAAATAGTTCATTTTTTACTGTTTTCAAGTGCATTCTGGGCATTTTGGAAGGTCTACTGAGGTTATCTTTAAAAATACGCTTCTAAATGCAAAAGCTCATAAACGCAGTATGCAAATGCAGCTAAACAAGAAAAAAAAAATATTCTGAACCAATGGACTGCAAATTTAGTACAGGAAATGAAATACAGACACTGCGGACACAGTACAGGGGATGACCAGAGACTGCGGACACAGTACAGGGGATGACCAGAGACTGCGGACACAGTACAGGGGATGACCAGAGACTGCGGACACAGTACAGGGGATGACCAGAGACTGCGGACACAGTACAGGGGATGACCAGAGACTGCGGACACAGTACAGGGGATGACCAGAGACTGCGGACACAGTACAGGGGATGACCAGAGACTGCGGACACAGTACAGGGGATGACCAGAGACTGCGGACACAGTACAGGGGATGACCAGAGACTGCGGACACAGTACAGGGGATGACCAGAGACTGCGGACACAGTACAGGGGATGACCAGAGACTGCGGACACAGTACAGGGGATGACCAGAGACTGCGGACACAGTACAGGGGATGACCAGAGACTGCGGACACAGTACAGGGGATGACCAGAGACTGCGGACACAGTACAGGGGATGACCAGAGACTGCGGACACAGTACAGGGGATGACCAGAGACTGCGGACACAGTACAGGGGATGACCAGAGACTGCGGACACAGTACAGGGGATGACCAGAGACTGCGGACACAGTACAGGGGATGACCAGAGACTGCGGACACAGTACAGGGGATGACCAGAGACTGCGGACACAGTACAGGGGATGACCAGAGACTGCGGACACAGTACAGGGGATGACCAGAGACTGCGGACACAGTACAGGGGATGACCAGAGACTGCGGACACAGTACAGGGGATGACCAGAGACTGCGGACACAGTACAGGGGATGACCAGAGACTGCGGACACAGTACAGGAGATGACCAGAGACTGCAGACAGTACAGGAGATGACCAGAGACTGCGGACCTTTGGGGAGGTAGGAGGAGTGGGCACCCGAATTTGACAGGTACCCGCTCCCACTTCCGTGGAGTTGTCCTCCCTCCCCGTCTTCTGGGACACGTGAAAGGTCCCAGAAGACTGCCGGACCATTCACAAAGCACAGTGCTTCTCGCACATGCGCAGTGGGCACCCGGCTGTCACAGCCAGGTACCCACACTAAAGATGCATCACACACATACATATATATCAGCATGGATGTCACACCACTACCTTAAACTCAATCTTTCCAAAACTGCAGTGGTTTTTCGAACATAATTTTTGTGAAAAAATACACTTTCATGATTTTTTTCTCTCAATTTTCTGTTTTACACTTTCTTTAAAATTGTATTTTTAAATCACTTTTATTGCTGTCATAAGGAATGTAAACATCACAGCAATAGGCAATGGCAGGTACTCCTTATGGAGAGATCTGGGGTCTGTTAGACCCTAGACCTCATCTCTGCCCTAAAATCATCTGATCATACTAAGATCGTGTGATCAAATGCTTTTAAAATTTAAAAATGGCGCAGTTCACTTCAGGGTAAAAAAGAAGTGAAAGTAGTAGTTATTGCTTCTGGTTTCCTATACCATAGAGTTCATCATAGCCCTTCCAGTCCTCCAAGGGCTCTATCGTTAAGCCGGCGGAACCGACACCTTCAGTTTCCGTGATCTCCGGTGGGAAAGAGATGCAGGAGAGGCATCGGAAGGCAGCAGGGGCGACCCCTCCCACCACCTGTAAAAGCAACCCAGTGGCTAATCAGCCGACCAGATGGCTTTTACAAAAAAAGCCGTCTTGAAAAAAAAAACAATACCACGATGATATCTGCAGCTGCAGGCATTATCCCGCAATACCATTTGAAACCCGTAATGTATATGTACATTAGGGGGTCTTCAAGTGGATAAAAAGCATTACAATTTCTTTGGAAAAGTAAAATATTTTACATATATGTGTTGCGACTGTGTTTTTTGCCATTTACCTGAAGTTCAGGTTTAAATACATTTTACAATGCTGGCGACATTACTGAATGCTGACATTAAGCATGACAAATATTCCTGTCACGTTGTTTCCAAGCATTTTACGGTCCCATAACTAGGCAGCAAAAAAAAAACAGCAGTCATCCAAATGAGCAGCCAAATATCATTCTTAAGGGGCTCGATTATAAACTTTCCAGACATTTGATAACAATAAACTACACTTAAATGACCCCCTAGGAATAACTAACTAAAAAGGGAAAACTTTTGTTTGTTTTTTTTACCATTTCTCTTGTAACCGACAGGCTGGTAAAATTTGCAGGAGAAAGATCTAAACAGTCTTCCACGATGTCAATTGGTCCTTAACGATGTTGAGCAGTTGAACTGGGAAAAAAAAAAAAAAACACAAAAATTGTAAAAATCAGAAGATATGATGAAAGAAAGAAAATATATATTAGCTGCGAGAGACCATTGCTTTCAGCTGGTTTTACACACACATCGAATACACACACAAAAATAAAAGGATAGAATTATTAGAATCATATCAACAAAGAACCTCTTTAAACCTATGGATAGCAATAGCCACAGCTGACCAATATTCCTTTTGGTCTATTTAGAAGAAACAGAAGAATTTTTTCTGTGAATCTGGATTGGGTGGGCTCACACTGAAGCGGTCCGGAATTCTCAGCGTTTTCTGTGCGAATTCCACACCGCATCAGAATCGCACCCCGTTCATGTGAACCGCTGTGGTTGTGTATGTTAACACCCCGAAATCAGTCCGCAAAACACAGTGTGATATGCAGAATCGGATCGCATAGTGTGAATACCCATGAGATCTGATTCTAGTGCGGACCCTGCACCTTTTTGGTGCGGATGCGGCGTGATTTGAGCCATACATAATGTGTGGCTCTAATCGTACCACACACAATTCACATGTGATTTGCACAGGAATGCGGTGCGGTTCCTGTGTGAATCACATGCGATGTACCACATTGCACAAGTGTGAACCTAGCCTCAAAGCAAAAAAACAAAAAAGAAAACATGGTTATCCCTGGTTTAAGGCTAATGTTTTGAGCAGGCACGGTAGCCCATTCATTCCTCCCGAAATGCAGGGAAAATGCTGCATTTGCAGTACTTTAGAAATCGCAGCCCGCAGGGGAACCACAAGTGCAGTGCAGTTCCCAGTGTTGGAGCAATTTCCAGTGTGCGCAGTGTTCCATTAGGATTGTCCAGCTCGTTTTTTTCTGTGTGAGTGGTTGCAGCTGTGGGAACAGGTGTAGACCTACAGTGGTGGTGACCACCTGAACAGATATGTACCTAGCTTTAGGCTAGGTTCACATTTATGAGGTTGGTGCTGCTACAGATCCACACGAAAATCTAGCAGCCACACCATCCGCACAGAGGAATACGGACCCGCAGGCGGGTGCCATTAGATTTAATGGCAGGACACCCGCACTGGAAAACGCAACTGTACTGGGAACAGAGGTTCCCATGCGGGCTGCGTTTTCAGAAGAAGTGCAGGGACTTCTTCCCTTAGCTTCCCGGGGCACGGGAGTCCATTAAAAAGAATGGGCTCTTGTGCCCGCGCAAAACGTGGCCAGCACAGCCGCATATGTGAACCGGGGCTAAGAGTATTTCATCATAAAACAAAAAAAATCTATCCCGTACATGCTGCCTACAACCTTTCAGTTTGGCTGACCATCAAGATAATACAGCCTTATAGCCAAATAACATCCATGACTCATGCTCATGCTGATTTATTAATCTATCCAACAACAACCTTCTGCAGAGCTAAGCCTGAAAGATCAATGTGCACCTAGCCTGGTATGTCTTCACATTCCTGGGTTTTTTGGACGTTCCATGGTGTACTGAAACACACTCACAAAACCTAACACCAGATGCATAAAAAAGTGAGCACACAATAGTGAACACAAAAGTGCACAGGGTGAACACATAGTCCTCCTGCAAAGAGAACAGACCCTGGTCCTGATCCCACGCGGTGCAAGGCTCCTGACTGGGACTGGGGTACTCGTGGTCCACCTGACTAAAAACCAAGCAGACCCCTTTCCCCAGGAGGCCTTCTAAGGCAGAGCCAACCCAAGTACTAGGTGGGGTTCCCCCAAAGAGAGACCCCATGGGAGGGGGAGAACTTGACCAAAAAGCCACTTGCCCTCCCCCTCAAGATGTTCAGGGCAAGACCAAAGACCTACACCCTACTAATCAGGTGTGAGTATAGTGTATATGTGCAGTGCAAAAAGTACAAAAGAAAAAAAAGGGAAGGGGGAAGCAGATAAGTGCTTCAAAGTGCCAATGTGCTAGACAATGGCGGGTCTTTCAGCCAGAATAAAAAAAAATCTGTCCAGTCCTAAACAAAAGGCCTGGCCCTGAAGACAGGTGAGAAAAGTGTGCAATGATGCAGTGACATTGGTGCCAAAAAACTCATAGTGAGCTTCCCCACCGTGAGAATTTACAGCACCCCAGGACTGCCACTCCAAGAGCACGTACACCATGGGCTTCTCTCAGCCTGGCCAGACCAGTGTAGCACCATCCCTACCACAAAGGCATTAGAACCTAGATAGCTTAGGGAGAGCCTTTTTAATAAAATAGTTTTTTGTGAGCCACCAGGAGTTAACTTACTCTATTATTAGTGTTAATTGTGTGCTTAAGTGAATATTTATTAAATATTAGATCGCTAGGCACTAATTACACCCTCTCTAGGTGTATAAATATAAACTATGAATTCTTATACTGTACCGCGCTCCAATGTTATCAACCTTTTGTGATTGACCCTTTTTGATTGTGTGAATTTCTTAATATACCACCTATAATCCAATCATTACTTACTTCTATGGTGCTTAAATATACAATTAACATAAATTAATTTATAAATGTGAATTAAAAAATTATATGTGATTATAACAAATATTAAAAAAATTAATGAAAAAATTGGAATGTCAATTCTATGTGAATAAAATTAATAAAAAAAAAAAAAATTAATAAAACATTAATAAAAAATGGGAATGTCAATTATTTTCTTCGAATTTGAGATGGTGTTGTTATTAAATTTAGTTTATGTGATAAGTCTGTGTTGGCAGCTTGAACCTCTCCCTCCTGTCTCCTCTCCTCTCTCCTCAGCTCAGCCTTCTCAATTGTGCTTTCTTCACTGGCTGCTTTGTTTATTCCTCCATATACGGAACATGCAGAGAAGGGAAAAGAAACATAGTGTCTTATCCGGGATATAAGTGATTTATTGCTCTTTGATCTCCCACTCACATTGTGTAAATGTAAATAACGCTTTGCATACAATGTATCCAGATCATGCTTCAGACAGCCTGGCTGATGTGTTTGTTTTCAGTAAATATACTCGCCTTTCCTCTGTGGATGCGTGATAACGTCACCGCCCCTCCCCTACGCGTTACGCTACAGGGACTCGTAGCTTCCTCTGGGGGATGTGGATTTCGATCCACATCCCCCAGAGGAAGCTACGAGTCCCTGTAGCGTAACGCGTAGGGGAGGGGCGGTGACGTTATCACACATCCACAGAGGAATGGCGAGTATATTTACTGAAAACAAACACATCAGCCAGGCTGTCTGAAGCATGATCTGGATACATTGTATGCAAAGCGTTATTTACATTTACACAATGTGAGTGGGAGATCAAAGAGCAATAAATCACTTATATCCCGGATAAGACACTATGTTTCTTTTCCCTTCTCTGCATGTTCCGTATATGGAGGAATAAACAAAGCAGCCAGTGAAGAAAGCACAATTGAGAAGGCTGAGCTGAGGAGAGAGGAGAGGAGACAGGAGGGAGAGGTTCAAGCTGCCAACACAGACTTATCACATAAACTAAATTTAATAACAACACCATCTCAAATTCGAAGAAAATAATTGACATTCCCATTTTTTATTAATTTTTTTTTTTTTTTTTTTAATTAATTTTATTCACATAGAATTGACATTCCAATTTTTTCATTAATTTTTTTAATATTTGTTATAATCACATATAATTTTTTAATTCACATTTATAAATTAATTTATGTTAATTGTATATTTAAGCACCATAGAAGTAAGTAATGATTGGATTATAGGTGGTATATTAAGAAATTCACACAATCAAAAAAGGTCAATCACAAAAGGTTGATAACATTGGAGCGCGGTACAGTATAAGAATTCTTAGGGAGAGCCTTTCCTTCAACTGGGGACAAGCCTGGTGCACCATGCTAGAAACAACCCAGGAGGAAAAAGGGATTACCAACTGGCTACCCAATTGGCGAAGGGAGATAGAACTCTATCTTCGACAACTGATATAACAGATACTACACTTGATCTTAGCCAAAAGGCCGAGAAACGATATTTCACATTCCTGGATGCTTTTAACAGATTTTATACATTTTTTGACCGGGGCTTGACAAATTTGCTTTGAATCTGGGAGCCAGCTAAAAGTTAGGAGCCAGTTTTTATTAACTAACAAAGCTTTATTTTCATTG
This sequence comes from Staurois parvus, assembly GCF_062004578.1. Classification (NCBI taxonomy): domain Eukaryota; kingdom Metazoa; phylum Chordata; class Amphibia; order Anura; family Ranidae; genus Staurois; species Staurois parvus. The sequence goes on along the minus strand of NW_028317936.1, from coordinate 244,209 downwards.
ACAAAACCCCTTCACTTATGTAGCCCCATGTGTATATTTTCAGATGCACAACACAGGTTTACACCCAGTTATGCCTTTCAGCTTTTGCCTATTAGCCAGATTAGGATCTCTAAGAACTTAGTACATTTACAATCGTAATCAGTGAGCAATTGTCTCTGGTCTCTGACTATCCCTCACTGCTATCACAGTTTTAAATGTACTAAGATTGAGCGCAAAGGTAGCACACAGGGGGGCCGAGTGATCATACAGCTGTTATTGTTGGGTCTCACTTAGCTGACACTGGCTGGACTGGCGGGGCGCCCTGGTGCAACCAACCCAGCACTATAGGGCCACCGCAGAACAGGAAAGAACAAAGCTTGAGGGAAAGCTGCTTGTCGTCCTCCCACCTCTAACTTGTACACTTTCCCCTCCCCCCCTTGGGTACCTTCTGCTCCCCCCACCTTGTGCAGCCTTCCCATGTTCTCCTTGTCCGCCTTTACCCCAACCCCACCTTGTGCAATTCCCCCCTCCCCCCCCCTCGCACCTTCTGCAGCTTTACCATCCTTCCCTCTTATGTGCAGCCCCTGACACCACCCTGAACTTGTCTCCCCCCCCCCCCCCCCCTCACTCGGTTCAGCTTCCCTCTGCCCACCCCCACCTTGTGCACCCCACCACCTTGTGCAGCATTTCCATCCCCCTTGTCTTCACCTTGTGCAGTTTCCACATGGCTCCCAGTGCCTTAACCTTGTAGCTGTAGGGTCATTCCTCCTCCAGACACTGGCAGCACATGAGGTTTTACATGTTGTCAGCTCCCCCCTCCATTAATAATGCTGTGGTTCTCCAGCTTGGTTCAGGTGGAGACCTTGCAGGGGCTGGGTCTTCAGCTTAGCCGGCCCTGAGCAGGCGGTACCAGGTGGTGTCCTGCCAGCGGTCCTAAGGTAGATGACAGGGGAGGCGGCAGGAGAGTAAAAGACAGAAACAAAATATACCTGTGTTCAGATCCCACTAGCTTGTACATGTATAGCTCAGGAGCTAGAGGGGTGTGACCACATGTTAACACTAGAAATTCTGGATAAACCCTCTGTACACTGCTATATACTCTTTTTAGCAAACTTTGCTAAGCAGGGATTTATGGTTCGCACATATTGCAATAGATGTTTAAGCTGGCCAACTGCATCAACGTAATCCCCCCTGGCCAGCCCTACTCTACATAAATGCTACTGTGGACACAATGCCAATATGGGGCAAACAGACACAAACTGGAGGAGAGCTACTAGGTTTAGGTCTGGTATCTGACCCAATATACAACAGACACAAGATATACCTGTGCTCAGATCCCAATAGCTTGTGCAGTGAGTGCTGGAGGGGAAGCGCAGAGAGCGGTGACTGACAATCACCGCTTTCTGCTCAGAGCGGATTGAGAACTGAGCAATCAGCGATCATGTGATCGCTCAGTTCTCATCCTTAGGACCAGCAGGGAGCAACTGCAGCATTGAAGCAATACTGCAGCCATATAGGTGAGTATTTTGTGTTTATTTTATTTCCCACAATGCTCCTTTAATTTAACAGGGGTTAAAAAAAAAAAAAAAAGTGTTAGGCGTGATGGTGAAGTTCTCACTCCACCTAATACACTGATAAATTGGATACATGGGAAAATTTACTGCTGCTCAATGTAGCATACTAATTGACATTATTTACAGAACAACCTACAACCAGTAGGTTGTTCTCTAAATAATGTCACTTAGTATGCTACATTGAGCAGCAGCAAATTTTACTATGTCTCCAATTCATCAGTGTAACTTCACATCAACCAATGACATTGGTATTCCGGATATTGTCCACACACGGATATGCTTTTATTAACCCCCACCCACACGACTTCATATTTTTATCTATTGGGTTGGTTGCTATGCTGCTACCTGGCAACAAGTAAATACTTGGTGTCTGAGGATATACACAGAGAGCCTTTCACTTGCCCTGTAATTGCTACAATGTGAAATACCACTTGGAATGATTCATGAGTGTGTACCCATTCCAGTGATGTCACACGGATTCTTGGATCTTACTGTATTTGAATCTTTAAAACAATCTCAACTGTATTATCAAAGTAGGCCTTTTTAGGACCTATGGGTCACAGAACAGAAAAAAATACTCAAAAAATTCTACTGGGAAGGATAATATTAGAAAAGTCCTTTAATGGAACACATATTTCATCAGAGATAAAGCCAATGATTCTGCAGAGAACTCTCCTGTGTAACATTCAGCGGAGTCTAAACAAAATAAATTGCGATGGGTTAGAATGCTATGAGCTCATCCTAGTATGACTTTTTCACACAATCTAAAATTCAAATGGTTGCATAACACGTATCCAGTGGAGTTAAAGCGGAGCTCCACCCAAAAGGGGAAGTTCCACTTTAAGGCCTCGTCCCCTGCTTCCTGTTAAGGCTTGGGAACCGGATACCCGATTTTGACAGGTACCTGCTCCCACTTACGCTGCAATCACCTAGGTGATTGGAAGCGGAAGTTCTTCTCCCCCTCCTCCACAGTCTTCTAGGACACGTGGCAGGTCCCAGAGGACTGCGGGGCCATTCACCATGCGCAGTGGGTACCTGGCTGTGAATCCATAAGCGGTCACAGCCAAATGCCCACACTTAAGATGCCGGCACCTGGGACACAGGACGGCCGGTGAACCCGGCTGGGGTGATGACACCGCTGAATCCTAGGACAGGTGAGTGGCTGTTTCTCCTCCTACATAAATTGTACCTGGTTACCCATAGTCTTCTCTTCTCTGCATCTGTTCAAAGTGCGAATTGATACAGCTTGTCTGAGTTCAAAATAAAAGGGGTGGAGAGTTTAAATTACACACTGCAGAACTCAGTACCCCCCTCCACAGAGCACACAGGAACAGAGATGAGGCTGTCAATCTGCTGGAGGTCCCTCCCCTGTCACCATTTTTCTTAGTGTCAGGAAAACTTGTCAGAAGTGATTCATGCTGACAGCAGAGAAACGAACCAGCAGACTGAAAGGACACTTTGTGCCCTCTACTGAGACAAGTGCACACTATACAGTGTAATGTAGAGGGATATGCTTTGTTGATATTTTATGTCTGAGATTTACAATCACTTTAAGTACTAGTTAAATTAGTCCTTTAACCGCTTTCCCGCCACCCTATAGCAGATATACTGCTATAGGGTGGCAGGGGTGCGCAAAATCACGTATAGATACACGTGATTTTACATTTTCAGGTGGGGACGCCATTTGCGGCCGTCAATCACCGATTCCCGCCCGGTGATTACCGTGCATCTCCGATAAAGAGGAGGACTGTTTTGTTTACTAACAGTTCTCCTCCCTGTCAGCTCAAGGCACACTGCTCTGGATGGCTGTGCACAGCACAGCCATCCAGAGCAGTGAGATTACAGTGAAGCACACAGACACCGCCCACTAGTAAAACACCCCCTGCACACAGTTAACCCTTTGATCGCCCCTCATGTTAACCCTCTTCCTGCCCAATGCCATTAGTACAGTGTTAGTTTTTGTTTTTTTCTTTAGCACTGATCACTGTATTGGTGTCACTGTGGACGTCAGTGACACCAAGTCAGTTCCCCCCCAGTGTCAGAATGTTCACCGTAGTCCCGCTATAAGTCACTGATAGTCACCATTACTAGTTAAAAAAAAAAAAAATCTAGTACACACACACACACACACACACACACACACACACACACACACACACACAATTTGGAATTTTTTTTTTTAGCAAAGACACATAGCAGAATATATATAATCGGGGGGGGGGGGGCATGTCCGGACTTCCAGGCTTCTTTCATAGCAGCCCTGCTTACTCATGCCGATAACTGGTTGGTTTAGGATGATTCTAACTCCCCAGTAGTGTAGCAGCTCATTCAGGGTCTTATGAGGCACTGAGGAACCTACTGTATAGAGGCACTAGGGCTCCTTTTTCACTCAGCCTATGAAGGATTGTGATTAGAGCATGGCAGGGAGTTCTAGACAAGCGATCTCATATCACTGGCACTTGGTCACATGATACTCCTTTATGGCTTAATCCACGACTCCCGGAATTCCAGTCCATTTCTGATCCCAGGGTGTGGGCCTCCCATGGTATCAAAACTTTAAAACACATCTGTGAAGGGGGCACTCTTAGATCCTTCGATGCTTGGAAACTGAGGTTTGGTCTGCCTAACTCTCACCTTTTCCGCTACCTACAGCTTCGGCATGCCTTTTCTTCTCAGTATGAAATAGAATCCCTATTGGGAGAGGACCCCCCTGGGTAAACCTCTCTCAGATATATAAGGCCCCGCTACATTCTGTTCATGTGGGGTTGGAGGGTCTACGCTCTAAGTGGCGGGCTAACTTTCCACAGATGGATGTGGAGGACTGGGAGGATGTTTGGGAGTATCCATTTCAGCAATTAGTGGCGGTTAAGGATAGGCTTATACAGTTCAAGATATTACACAGGACATATTATACGCTCCAGCGCTTAAATAGAATTTATCCAGGGGCTCACCCCCACTGCTGGAAATGTACCCAACCAGACACTGACTTCATGCATATGTTCTGCAGTTCAAGGTTTTTGGGAAGCAGTTACCAGGTTTGTATCGGAGTTGACTATGATACCCATACCGTTGAGGTCTGCTTGCTCAGCTTGGAAGGTCACTTGGCTTTTGACCGAGCAGTCAGAACTCTCCTTGGCCTTCTCTTTTATGCAAGGAAGGCCATAGTGTTGAAGTGGTGGTTGCCGGAGATACCATCGCTTGACTTTTGGAAGTCCCTAGTAAACGCCTCCATCACCCTTAATAAAGCCACGTATGAGTCCCAAGGCTGTCTTGGTAAATTCCACAAAATGTGGCATTTATGGACTGAGTCTGCTACTACAAAAGCATCTTTCTAGGCTCATTAGAATTGTACTGGCTATACTGCTGTGTCTTTGATCAAGTTGGGGTGGTGGTTAAATGGAGTATTTTTGTGGGTCTGGTGCAGTGGGACAGGAGAATTTTTGCTGTCTTCCTTTAATTTCCTATGTCTGGATAACATGGTGGAGACGATTGCATTGTAATTTTTGGGTTTTTTTCTGATTCAAGTGGACCGAGCAGAGATTTCAGTTACTGTTCGGTTGTTAAAGTTCTTAACTGTTCTAGTGATAGTTTGTTAGACTGTTGATTTCAAGCAGGGGAATGTCCAAAAGGCTTTGTTATGTAATGTTCTCTTGTCTATGAGAAAAGCAATAAAAAGATTAAAAAAAAATACATACAAATTTTTTACTGGACATGTTTAACCACTTGCCGATCGCAGATAGCCGAATGACAGCTTCACTGCGGCCGGCTAGTTCTGGGTCGACGTCATATGACATCCTCCCAGAACACGCTCTCCTGCACGCCCCCGGGGACGCGCACCCAGTGATCTCCGTGATCGCTGTGTCCTACGGACACAGCTGATCACGTGATATGGTAAAAGTGCAATCACAGTGGCCTTTTAGCACGTGATCAGCCATGTCCAATGACACACTGATCAATGGGAAATGTAATTGCCAGTTATCAGGGCACTTTCCTCACGCTGTCACAGCATGAGGAAAGTACTGCCGAGAACCGGCAGTTGTCAGAGGAGGGATCGGCACCAATCATCAGGGCAATGCCACCCACCTGTGCCCATCAATGCTCACCAGTGCCACCCACCTGTGCCCATCAGTGCAGCTCAGCAGTGCCATCCATCAGTGCCGCCTATCAGTGCAGCCTCATCAACGCACATTAGTGAAGTAGAAAAATTACCTGTTTGCAAAATGTTATAACAGAAACAAAAAAAAAAAAAAAAAAAAAACGTATTTTTTTTTTCATTTTTTGTTTATAACGCAAAAAATAAAAACACCCAGCAGTGAGTAAATACCACCAAAAAAAGCTCTATTTGTAGGGAAAAAAAATTTATAAAAATTTCATATGGGTACAGTGTTGCATGACCACGCAATTGTCAAAGTGCAACAGCACTGAAAGCTGAAAATTGGCCTGGTACGGAAGGGGGTACAGGTGCCTGGTAGATAAGTGGTTAATAGCAAAAAGTCAAAAATATAGTTTCTCAAAATTGGGCAGCACAGTGGCTAAATGGTTAGCACTTCCGCCTGGCAGTACTAGGGTCGTTGGTTCGAATCCCAGCCACGGCACCTCCTGCCTGGAGTTTGTATGTTCTCACGGTGCCTGCATGGGTTTCCTCCGGGTACTCCGGTTTCCTCCCACCCTCCAAAGACATGCTGGAAGGTTAACTGGATCCTGTCTAAATCGCCCTAGTATGTGTATGTATGAATGTGAGTTAGGGACTTTAGATTGTACACCCCTTGAGGGTTAGGGACTGATCTGACTGTACAATATATATGTAAAGCGCTCCGTAAATTGACAGCGCTATATAAGTACCTGAAATAAATAATAATAATAACACATAAATTAAAAACCACAGAGGCGACCAAATACCACTGAAAGAAAGCTCTATTTGATGGGGAAAAAAAAGGACGTAAATTTCACTTGGGTGCAGCGTTGCATGACCACACAATTGTCAGTTAAAGTAACGCAGCGCCGTAATGCAAAATATGGCTTGGTTAGGAAAGGGGGGTAAATCCTCTGAAGGGTTAACATTTGTTTTAAAGTGGAGTTCCAGTTGAATAAAAAAAAATAATATAATTCAGCAGCTTCAAAAACTTTAGTTGCTGACTTTTAAAATTACAGACACTTACCTGTCCCTCGGTCCAGCAGTGTCCTCACAACGGCTGGTTTCACCTTCTTCTCTCCCCAGTGCCGGAAAAGGGGGTGGAGAGGTGAAATTATACTCTGCAGAGCTCAGTCAAGAGAGCTCTGAGACCTGATTGTGATGTGTGGAGGGGTGAGTGTCTTTTTCCTCCACAGGAACAGAGCTGAGGCTGTCAGTCTAGCGAAACTCCCTCCCCATCACCTTTTTTCTCTAGGTGTCAGGAAAACTTGCCAGAAGTGACTCATGCTGATAGCAGAGGAACAAAGCAGCAGATGGAAATGACACTTAGTGCTCTTAATTGAGATAAGTACACACTAGGGTTGCACCGATACCGGTACTAAGCATTTGTACGAGTATCAGTACACATGCAAATGCTCTGATACTAAAACACAGATACCTGCAGGTTTGGTTCTTTCAGCACTGCTGACAGCTGAAATGTAAACAAAAGAATGCCAGCAACTATCGGTTCTTAACCCCTCGCCTACAGGGCACTTATACCCCCTTCCTGCCCAGGCCAATTTCCAGCTTTCAGCGCTGTTGCACTTTGAATGACAACTGCGCGGTCATGCAACACTGTACCAATATGAAATTTTTATCAATTTTGTTTTTGACAGATAGAGCTTTATTTTGGTGGTATTTAATCACCTCTGGGTTTTTTAATTTTTTCTTAAACAAACCAAAAACCACTGAAAATTTTGAAAAAAAAAGTTCTAAGTTTTTGTTATAAAATTTTGTAAATAAGTGATTTTTCTCCTTCACTGATGTGCGCTAATGAGGCTGCAGTGATGGGCACTCATAGGCTGCACTAATGGACACTGATAGGTGGCACTGTTGGGCACTGATGGGCATCACTGATAGGCTGCACTGACTGGCACTGTTAGGTGGCACTGATAGGCAGCACTGATGCACGCTGATAAGTGGCAATGATGGGTGACACTGAAAGGCAGCTAAGATGGGCACTGATATGTGGCATTGATGTGGCACTGATGGGCACTGGCAGGCAGCACTGATGGACACTGACAGGTGGCGCTGCTGGGGCTACACAGATCATCAGGGCACACTGATCATCAGTGCGCTCCGATGATCTGTATACATGTCCCATCCGAGGAATACCGATTACCGGCTCTCCTCTCCTCACGAGCTGTCAGCGTGACAGCTCGTGGGGGAGAGAAATGCTGATAACCGGCATTTTTCTGTTTACATGTGATCAGCTGTGATTGGACACAGCTGATCACATTACCGAGCCGACATCTTCGGGTCTTTCCGTGGATTGGTGATCCGCTGTGTCCAAGGGACACAGCGCACCGCCGATTGCCGCGCAGCATGCTCCGGGAGCCACGCATGCACGGCTAGAATGGGACGTCATATGCTATGCAGAGCAATACAAAGCAGTAAGCTGGAGCTTACAGGGGAGGGGGATCTGTATTGTAGTAATACTTGGCAATCGCCTGGTGCCGCCGGGGAATCACTGGCTGGGACCCGGTGATCGACAGCTGAAGCTGCCAATGGCAGCGAGGGTATGGCACGTATGCCCCCTACCCAGAAATACATCATGTATATATACACATGATTTTGCACAGCCCTGCCACCAGTAGGTCTGCTATAGGGCGGTGTGGAAGCAGTTAAAGGTCAGACAGACAGACTATATTGTCAGAAGTGTTATGGTGAGGTAGGCAAAAAAGGAACCAAAAAGCCCTTAACTGAACTAGCGCAGAACACAGTACAGCCTTTTCAAAACAGAAGTCTCACTTCTTTCACAAATCCCCCCAAAAAAAGTGATCGATTCCTCATTTGAGTAAAAAGTGAGCCGAGCTTTGGAGTACGCCAAAAGCAATTATAAATATCTGAGAAGTAGAGAAAAAAACCTGAAAAAGCTGTACAGTATCTAGACATTTTTTTCTTTTATTGTAGATACAGTATGGAATAAAGAATAGTTATGGTGCTTCTTCCGTTGGTGCATGTTTTTTTTTTCATGTAACCTGCTGGGTACCCACAGGAGGGCAGCCCTTTCTGTTGTGAGTAGCCTAACCTGAGCTTGTTAGCTCTCCAAATGCTTTTGTCCACTATTTTGTATGAACTCACATCAGTGTCCCTGTGCCTCTTGGATGCTTTTTTTCGTACAATGAATAAAAAAAAAAAAAAAAGTCAGGCCTTTAGGAGAGGACATTATTGCCTCCTGAATGCCTGGCAGCCACTCCAATATCACTCTCTGAAAAGTGATCCACCTCAGACTGCTTTTCAGAGGGACAACAAAAGGTTTCCACCCATGTGAACCATCCCTAATAGCATACTTACATTGGTCCAGCTTGGTAGCTGCTGACTTTTAATAAACACACACTTACCTGTCCCAGGGTCCAGCAATGTGCTCACCCGCGCCGTCCCTTCTCTGCCTCTTCTCTCCTGCATCACAACTGTGGGCTGCAGTTTCACAGTCTCATTGCGCATTCTGATTGGTCCGGCAGTCTTCTGGGACCTGTGAAGGTTCTCATGAGACTGTGGGAGGAAGGCGGGGGCCGAACTTCCATCTCACTTTGCCACAGCGAACGGAGCCAGAAATGGGAGAGAGTATCTGTCACATAAAGGTACCCGCTCCCCCTCCACCCCTAAAAGTTGCCAAATATATCAGTGTAGGGGGGAGGAGGCAAACAAGCAGAGCTTCCACTTTTGCTGCTTCAACTGCTTTAACTGCTTCAGCTCCACCCCATAGCAGAAATACTGCTACAGGGCGGCAGCTGTGCGCAAAATCACGTATTATGTGATTTTGCATTTCCAGGTAGGGCACGTGCGGCTGCCAATCCCCAGGTCACGGCTGGTGATTACTCGCTGGCGCCCGGTGATTGCCGAGGATCTCCGGGTGGGGGGGATGGGCAAGCTGTTAGTAAACAAAACCGTTTTCCTTCCTGTCAGCTCCTCCACACTGCTTTGCATGGCTGCACAAAGACACAGAACATAATGTAAAACAGCACACAGTTAACCCTTTGATAGCCCCACGTTAACCCCTTCCCGCCCAGTGCCATTAGTACAGTGTCAGTGCTTTTTATTAGCACTGATCACTGTATTGGTGTAACTGGGGATGTCAGTGACACCAAGTCAGTTCCCCCCTGTGTCAGAATGCCCGCCGCAGTCCTTCTAAAAGTAGCTGATCGCTGCCATTACTAGTAAACATTACCAAGAAAAAAACAAAACCCAGAATATAAACACTGCCATTTGTAAACGCTGTAACTTTCACGTAAACCAATTAATTTACACGTATTGGGATTATTTTTAGCAAAGACGTGTAGCAGAATACATTTTGACCTAAATGTATGACATTTGATTTTTTTTATTTTTTTACTGGACCTGTTGAATAGCAAAAAGTAAAAAACATTGTTTTTTTTTTCTTAAAACTGTTTTTTTTTTTTTTAGCACAAAAAATAAAAAAATTGTCAGTTAAAGTACCGCATGTAAAAAAATATATAATCCCCCTGCGCTCCACTGGTATGAACAAACACAACCCCAAATATATGCAAGCTGCTACCACCTATTCCCAATACCACAGGATGTATGACATAAAAAATAATATTGGTGAAGCGCTTCACATGAAAAACTAAATAAGTAGGTGCAATGATATAAAAATACATATAAAGTGACCGCACTGTATTGAAAGGTATTGATAACTAATGCTAAATAATCCCCCCCAAAAAAATATACAAGTGCAAAACAGGTCATGCGTTTGCTGACTAGATCGTGCCAAAATAAAATATATGCACAGTAAACATAATACACAATAACATTACACACTCTAACTGAAAGTGGAACGTGCTCAGTATGGGTATGAATATAGGTTAAAAGTAAAATCCACAATAAAGTGCAAAACAGGTCATGCGTTTGCTGACTAGACCGTGCCAAAATGCAATATATGCACAATATACATAATACACAATAACATTGCACATTCTAACTGAAAGTAAGTGCTTAGTAGGAGTATGAATATTGGTTAAAGTAAAATCCACAATAAAGTGCAAAACAGGTCATGCGTTTGCTGACTAAATTGTGCCAAAATGCAATATATGCACAGTGAAATAATACACAATAGCAGTGCACACTCTAACTGAAAGTGACAGGTGCTCAGTAGGAGTATAAATAATGGTAAAAAGTAAAATCCACAATAAAGTGCAATAACAAAGTGCTTGACTTTTCATGTGCAAATAAACGCTGCGATGTCAGTGCTTCAATTCTCCACTCCAAACATGATGCGTGTTAGCATGCCACACGTGTATATCGTATTCCAAAAATGGCTAAAGTGCCTCCTCACCTTAACCATGCGACCCCTAAGGGCCACAATGCTAATATAGCTCCACCAGACTGGGAATCCCTGTAATAATACTCCTGTAGTACCACTCGATCTCCTCTGCCAGGTCAATTATGCCCTCAGATGGTAATACCCCCGGGATAATCACAATGCCATAGAGAGGTGGACAAAGAGAGCCTCCATAGTGAAATGCCGTTTATTCCATATAGCAGATAAAAACAAGCCAAAAGAGAACACTCACAGTATAGCTGATCTCATACAGCTGGTCTCCCATGTGCTGTGGGTGTACTGCAAGGTACTGGATGTTCAATGATGGTGTCTGCCGGAAATGTTTAACCAGAAGTACATCACTGCGCTCTACGCATTACTCCACGATATCACATGGCTTCATCAGAGCCATAATCCAACCCATCATCTTCTCTCCCAACCCCAGTGCCAACAAGGTCTCCTTCATGAAGTGCCAATCCACCCTATCAAATTCCTTCTCGGCGTCCGTTGACAGAGATAAAATGAGGGAACAGTGTGGACCAATACTGGTCCAGTGAAGGACGTTCAGGGCTCAGATCGTATTATCATCTCGAGCCTCATGGCCCAAGAGAAACCCCGTTTGATCAGGATGGATGACACCTGAAAGGAGCTCCCTTAATCTGGTTGCTATAAGTTTACAAAAAATCTTATCAGAGTTCAGCAACGAAATGGGGGGATAGTTTTGACAGCATAAAAGGATCTTTCCATGGCTTTGCAATAATAATATGGGCTAACAAGGCATCTCAAGAGAAAGGGGAGGAGGCTGTGAGGGCATTAAAATATTCACACATTGGACCAGCTAGAAGGTGACCCATGTGTTTATGTATAATAAGAGTTAGAAAAGCCATCGGGTCCCAGGCTCTTACCATTTGGAAGGTCTGAGATAACTGAGGCTACTTCAAGAGGAGTAAACGGGTACTCCAAATCCACAATCACGTCCCCCATAAAGTCTTATGGGGGACAGTCTGGCGCTGGTCAGGAGTCAATTTAATGTTATACAAGGAGCTATAATATTCCCGAAAAGCATCTGCAATACAGGTAGAGTCAATCACTGGTTTGTCACGAACTAGCAGCTTATGCACATGAGGTAAGGCCTGCCGTTTTTTTAAGGAAGCGTGCCAAGTGACGACCACACTTATTCCTATGCTCGTAAAATTTATGTGCATAATACCTCATCTTATTTTTAGCTTGTCTCTCAAAGCAGTCCGATGGCTGGGTCCTAAGATCCGTTAGGGCAGACAATCAGATGGGCGTAGTCTGCTTTTATGTGTTTATTCGAGTGAGCGAATGTTTTGAACCAGAGTCTCAATTTCCAAACTTAAGATTTTTGAGTCTGGAACCATGAGCGATCAGCTCACCTCTAATCACCGCTTTGTGTCCCTCCCACTACACCCCCAAAAACACCTCCTCCTCAGAAAATAATTGGAAATGGAAGATTCAAAGGTGGCATGGGTAGTGACGTCATTTATTTCAGGTACTTATATAGCGCCGTCAATTTACGCAGTGCTTTACACATATATATTGTACATTCAAATCAGTCCCTAACCCTCAAGGGGTGTACGATCTAAGGTCCCTAACTTACATTCATACATACATACACATATTAGGGCCAATTTAGACAGGATCCAATTAACCTACCAGCATGTCTTTGGAGTGTGGGAGGAAACCGGAGTACCCGGAGGAAACCCACGCAGCCACAGGGAGAACATGTAAACTCCAGGTAGGTGGTGCCGTGGCTGGGATTCGAACCAACGACCCTAGTACTGCCAGGCGGAAGTGCTAACCATTTAGCCACTGTGCTGCCCACGTCATCTAACAAAGTTTCATTCAGTCGCCAAGTCCAAGCATGTCTGCGGGAGGAGTGTAGGGTCAGAGTCAGCGAAACAGAAGCATGATCAGATTATGGTCACCGAACTAAAATCTGCGTCACAAATGCAGCCTAAATGGTATCGATCAAGGTAAATGAGGTCAATCCGTGAGTAAGAGTTATTAACATGGGAGAAATAGCTGTAGTCCTTGTCAGAAGGATGGGTTACCCTCCAACTATCCACTAGATGAAGATCCTGCAAACACGTCCGAAAATGTTTAAGAGCTTTAAAGGAAAAGGTCGAGTTCCAGACAAGGTATCCAAATGAGTATCCAGGAGGAGATTAAAATCCCCACCCAACAAGAGGAGGCTCTCCTAAAAAGTTAGGAGTTTCTTCAACATTTTAGAAAGAAAGTCAACAGTCTGCGTGTTAGGGTCGTACAAATTAGCGAACGTGTAGACCTCACCATTACTAGTACCCTTAAGAAACAAATATACTCTCCGGGTCCGCCAGCTGAGTGACAGGAACAAAAAGGACATGACTTATGCACCGCAATTAACACTCCCCGTGCTTTAGGGAGCAGGGATGGGCAAGAAAACAACTGATTAAATATAGACTGGGGGAGCCTGGGTGCGGAATCTACCATCAAGTGGGTCTCCTGGAGCAGCAACACAGTCAGGCCTATACAGCGTAGTTCCTGCCAAAGCTTCCCACGTTTAGAAGGAGAGCATAGTACTACCTCCTACTCTGCCTTATTTTTGGCTAATTATTACCCCTTACTGCGCTCTGTTACATCCCTACTTCATTCTTGGCAGTTTCCTTCTTTATCATGGATTGGCCGGATACATGCGGTCAAGATGACTATCTTGCCAAAGATACTGTACTTTTTTCGCACTCTCCCTATTCAGGTCCCTGCGTTTTTTCTTTGTCTACTGCAAAGCCGGATTCTCCATTTTATTTGGGCTCATAAACATCCCAGAGTGCCTAGATCCACTCTGTATACTCAGACTACAGGGAGGCTTGGGGAGTTCCACATGTTTCTAGATACTATTTGGCGGCTCAAATATCCCAGTTGTCCATGCTTCATGCCACGACAGATATCCCGTTATGGGTACTCTTGGAATTACCCAACTGTGTTCCGCTTTCCTTAACTACATTGCTTTGGCTCCCGCCTAAGTTACGCCCTCCGGATTTGAGCCCTATCATGCTTCACAGTTTACAAACCTGGGATTCTGTTAAATATTTGGGTAATTTGATATCATCATTTCTACTTCTTTTGCCGATTACGCATAATCCTTTATTTGCACCAGGCTTAGAACATCCCCCTTCTTTCTCTTGGTGGATCTCCCATGGCTTTGTTGTTGTACATGATTTTCTGAGCGCTCATACGTTTCCATCATGGGAGTCTCTTCAAGAATCACAGGGGGTCCCACCACGGGAATATTTTCGGTATTTGCAATTGCGCCACTGGGTACTGTCCCTCCATCGTCCCTCTACATATCCTTACCGCAAAATGCCTTTGAACACGTCTGTCAACATTCCCCAGGGTCCCCTGGTCTAATTTCTGTAGTTTATGCCTCTTAACAGTAGGTCTCTCCTCACCAACCCTGTCTTATGTCTCTCAATGGGAGCAAGATCTAGGTTTCTCGATTGCGGCGGAGGATTGGCGTAGGGTTTGGGGGATGGTGCAAAATGTTCCTTCAATACCGTCACTCTTGAGGCAGCCTACAAAGTTCTCCTGCGGTGGTACTGGGTCCCGGCTCGGACTGCTCACTTTAACCACTTGCCTACTAGGCACTTATACCCCCTTATTTACCAGGCCAATTTTCAGCTTTCAGCGCTGCCGCACTTTGATTGACAATTGCGCGGTCATGCAACATTGTACCCATATGAAATTTTGATCATTTTTTTCTCACAAATAGAGCTTTCTTTTGGTGGTATTTAATTGCCACTGGGCGCTTTACTTTTTGCGCTATAAATTAAAAAAGTGCAAAAAATTTGAAAAAAAAAAAAATTTCTTTGTTTCTATTATAAAATTTTTCAAACAGGTATTTTTTCTCCTTCACTGATGTGCGTTGATGAGGCAGCACTGATGGGCACTGATAGGCGGCACTGATGGGCACTGATAGGCAGCACTAATGAGGTGGCACGGATAGGCGGCACTAATATGCAGCACTGATAGGCGGCACTGATAGGTGACACTGATGATGGGTACTGATAGACGGCACTGACTGGCATCACTGCTGGGCACTGACTGGGGGCACTGACTGGCACAACCCCTGGGCACTGACTGGCAGCACTGCTGGGCTGCACTGGTGGGTGGCACTGCAGAGTGGCACAGGTGGGTGCACTGCTGGGCACAGGTGGGTGCACTGCTGGGCACACTGCTGGGCACAGGTGGGCGGAACTTGCGGGTGGCATTGCTGGGCACCGATCATCAGGGCACTGATCATCAGTGCCCTGATGATCGGTGCCGATCCCCGCTCTGACAACTGCCGATCTGACAGCGTGAGGAAAGTGCAGCCGAGAACCGGCACTTGCATTTCCCTGTGATCAGCGTGTCATTGGACACCGCTGATCACGTGGTAAAAGGCCGGTATGATTGGCCTTTTACCACATCACGTGATCAGCTGTGTCCGTAGGACACAGCGATCACGGAGATCACCGGGTGCGCGCCCCCTGGGGCGCGCAGGAGAGCGCGTTCTGGGAGGACGTCATATGACGTCCACTCAGAACTGGCCGGCCGCAGTTTAGCCGTCATTCGGCTATCTGCGGTCGGCAACTAGTTAATCCAACTGGCGGAGATAGGTGTTTCTGGAACTGTGGTCTACGTGGGGATGTCTTGCACATTTGAGGGTCGTGCCCACGATTGATCGGCTTCTGGTCTAGGGTTTTTGGTTTGCTGCAAACGTTATTTCAAATTATGGTTCGTAGGGATGCAAGGGTGGCCCTCCTGCATTGCCCAATTTTGGGTCTGTCTAGGTCTCAGCAGAAATTAGCATTCTACCTATTTACTTCGGCCAAACATGCTATAGCACAAGCTTGGAAAACCCCTTCGTTTGTATTTCAGGGGGTGAAGACCCAGATGAATGCTATGCTGATCAACGAACAGATGTCTAGTGTTCTTCAAGATTCTCATCCAAGATTCCTTAAGGTTTGGGAACCTTGGATAGGTTATTCCCTGCCATCCCTCCTATTAGTTATGGCTTCTTATAGTCGTTGCCTGTGCTAGCCCTGGATCCGTGACTCTTCTAGTCTTCTTTTCTTCCATGTTTTCTCTCTGATTCCCTGATGTCCCAGTCTCCAGCTATGCCATCCAGGACTGAACCAGTTGAGGGCAGAGAAGAGGCATGAGAAGTAGTGGGGCTATCACTACATACCCAGGTCGTGTCGGTGGAATCCCCCTGGTCATAGGCAGCAGCCAGAGGAGAGGCCGGTGCTATCTTGGATTCCTTGTGGCACGATCCCAGGGACCCAGCAAAATAGGAATCTAGGGCCCCAGAGCGAGTCTGTGGGGGTCGAGTGGGTGTAGCACATACCCGCTGCCTTCCCAGCATCGCAGAGCTTAATGCAGGCTTCATGCGTGCCCTGTGAAGCTTCTTTCAGCCCCAAGCAAGCAGGAGCTCTCAGGCTGCATGTCCGCTCTCCTTCATAGCCAGGCCGTACCCCCCCCCCCTAAACATTTGCATTTAAAAAAACAAAGATATTTTAACCACAGGCCGCCCAGCCACTGTAGAAATACGCTGGCAGGGCAAAACCACGTTTTTAAACACGTTTGCAAAACAGGTAGGGGGCGCGCGTGAGGCGTGCCACTGCCCTACCTGTCCCGCCGATCACGGCCGCGGATGTCAGTCGCTGGGTCACAGCCAGTCGTTACCGGCTGTGTCCCGCCAATTAGCAGCAATCACTGACAGAGAGCAGGGCTGCAGCAGCTCTGCTTTCTGTCAGTTCCCTGTCAGCTCCTGACATGCTGAGCCGGAGAGAAGAGTTCATCTCTCCCGATCAGCGTGTCCCCGTGCAGTACACACCCCTGCCCCCTAGTAAAACACTCCCCTCACACAGTTAACCCTTTCAGTAAATAAAACAGTTAACCCCTTCCTCCCCAGTGCCATTAGTACAGTGTCAGTGGGTTTTTTTTTTTGCACTGATCACGGTATTGGTGTCACTGGGGATGTCAGCGACCCCAAGTCAGTTCCCCCCCCAGTGTCAGAATGTCCGCCGCAGTCCTGCCATAAGTCGCTGATCACCGCCATAAGTCACCGATTGCCGCCATTATTAGTATAAAAAAAATTAAAAATCACAGTATCTTTCCCACCATTTGTAAACGGTATAACTTTCACGTAAACCAATTAATTTACACGTATTGGGGTTTTTTTTTTGTTTTTTTTTTTAGCAAAGACATGTCGCAGAATGCATTTTGTCCGAAATTTGACAATTTGATTTTTACTTTTTTACTGGACATGTTTTATAACAAAAAGTCCAAAATATTGTTTTTTCTCAAAATTGTCAGCCTTTTTATTTTATATAGCGCAAAAAATAAACGCACAGGTGATCAAATACCACTGAAAAAAAGCTCTATTTGTGTGAAATAAAGGACATAAATTACATTTATGTACCGTATTGCATGACCGGGCAATTGTCCGTTAAACTAGCACAGCGCTGTATAGCAAAAAAAATGGTGTAAATTGCAGTATCTATACCATAGTTTGTAGACGCTATAACTTTCACACAAAGCAATCAATATACACTTATTGGGATTTTTTGTACCAAAAACATGTAGCAGAATACATTTTGACCTAAATTTATAACGAACTTTGAGTTTACTATATATTTTTTATAGCTGAAAGTAAAAAATATTATTTTTCTTCAAAATTTTTGGCCTTTTTTTGTTTATAGCGTGAAAAATAAAAAGCGCACAGGTGATCAAATACCACCGAAAGAAAGCTCTATTTGTGTGGAAAAAAGGACGTAATTTTTGTTTGGGTGCAGCATTGCATGACTGCTCAATTATCAGTTGAATTAGTGCAGCGCCGAGTAGCAAAAAGAGGCCTGGTCATTAAGGGGAGTAAATCCTCAGGAGGGCAAGTGGTTAATTAACTGAATTCATTAGTAATGCTAATTTTGTATTGTATATGTCTGGATTTCAGTTTAAAGCCTTCCAAAACAATGCACTGCAAAACCCATTTCAATATAACGGTGTGGGTACATACATTTCTGATATGAACCTATCCTTCATGTATTCTTTCACTTGGCACAGTTGCAGTGATTATTGGTGCATGAACAGAAGATGTCATATATGCAAGATAAAATAAAAATGCTGGAACCATGACTGACTGGGGATTCGTCAGGACTGGAATGGAGAAACACTGTTAAGCAAGGCTATCAGGAAGGCTAGCAAAAAATTAGCAGTAAATACTGTATCATTGGTGTTCTTAGAGTGACCTCTAGTGTTTATTATAGGCAATAACTTCCATTTTGCTTGAAGTGATTGTAGTCGTATTAGTGCATTTGCAACAGAAACAATTGAATACTGACGTGATACTTTTTTTATTTGCACCAACATACAATTTTGAGGACAAGCTTTCGGGGTATGCTAACACTTTGTGAAATAGTACTGCCTGGACCTTGAAGAAGGGGACATACCCCGAAAGCTTGTCCTCAAAATTGTATGTTAGTCCAAATAAAAAAAAAAAAAAAGTATCACGTCGGTACTCAATTATAGGCAATAAAAAATTAGGCCAATTACCAGCCAAAGCAGTGTATCCCAAATGTTGCTCAGTTGTATTCTTATCACAACCTTTGCATTACTTGATCGCTGCCTAAACGATTACAATTTTGCATGTGCACACCTGAAAAGCCAACTTCCAGACTGAATTTATTTCAAAAACTTTTTTTGTAAAAAAAGGATTTTAGAGGTGTACATCACTGAATGTTTTATGTATGTGGCAAGCTTCACTTCTCTGTAGTCTGTTCCTTGTTTTGTGTGAGAACTGCTCAAAACTATGATTAAAAAAACAAACAAAAAAACTTTAATTTTTGAGAGAGTAAGGGAGGGTTATAACCCCTGACAGTTTTTGTTTTGTTATCTGTGTCCCATTGAGGAGATTTCCCTTTATACCCTGTCCCATAGCCAAAAAAAAAAAAAAGTAGAAGTATGATATGCATGATCTCCAATCCCAGAGGATACCACTTTTGGGGAAACGAGTCGGACGGAGTCTGACGTCACCACACACTTGCCCAGCAATGGGCAAACTACGGCCCGCGGGCCGTATACGGCCTGGCGGACCTTTTAATCCGGCCCGCGGATGTGGCTGTCAGGATGTGTGTAGGTGGGGCAGCGTGACGAACGTGAGGGGAGGGGAGCTAGGCTCCTCTCACAGTCCGCCCTGAAGAACGGAACGGCGCGGGAACACGGCGAGAGGAACGCGCGGAGCAAAGGTAAGTGAATTGACACAGGGGGGACTTGGCTTACTACTTGGGGGGGGGGGGGGAAATAGTACTGTGGGGGATGAAATACAATATGAGGGATGAATTAATATGGGGAATGAATTACTATGCTTACTATGGGGGAATATTACTATACTTACTATGGATGACACATACACATCATTCATCTACTCTTGGTCCGGCCCCCGGGTCCAATATATGAACCCATTGCGGCCCTCAAGTCAAAAAGTTTGCCCACCCCTGCACTAGCCGATGGGCTGACATCGCGGCTGACTTGTTTTTTCCACTGCTCTCTTTGTACTCAACTGAATGTAAGTATTATTTTAGCTATAATAAACATACTTTTTAATGAGGTTGCAATATGAAGTTTTTCTTGTCTAAACCCTTCCATATAATACTGCGGACAGCGGTTTGAAGTGGGTAAACCGGTTCCTGGTGTGAGTATGCAGTTACCCATCCATACCCCCTGCATTTGACAGCGAGTGTCAGTGTGGAGTTTGGACACTCTCTGCCCATTTGAGCACTATAGCTTGAGATCAGCTTGGTTCGGTAAGAGGCTTGTCTGTTTTTTCTGAGGAGCACAGCAGCACTTTTTCGGAAGATTAATTCAGCATGCTGCAGTTTCTTCATATTGGATTGGGGACACTAATATACACACACACACACACACACACACACACACACACACACACACACACACACACACAGTGGGGCAAAAAAGTATTTAGTCAGCCACCAATTGTGCAAGTTCTCCCACTTAAAAAGATGAGAGAGGCCTGTAACTGGCATCATAGGTAGACCTCAACTATGAGAGACAAAATGAGAAAAAAAATCCAGACAATCACATTGGCTGATTTGGAAAGAATTTATTTGCAAATTATGGTGGAAAATAAGTATTTGGTCAATATGAAAAGTTCATCTCAATACTTTGTTATATATCCTTTGTTGGCAATGACAGAGGTCAAACGTTTCCTGTAAGTCTTCACAAGGTTGGCACACACTGTTGCTGGTATGTTGCCCATCCTCCATGCAGATCTCCTCTAGAGCAGTGATGTTTTGGGGCTGTCGCTGGGCAACACGGACTTTCAACTCCCTCCAAAGGTTTTCTATGGGCTTGAGATCTGGAGACTGGCTAGGCCACTCCAGGACCTTGAAATGCTTCTTACGAAGCCACTCCGTTGACCGGGCGGTATGTTTGGGATCATTGTCATGTTGGAAGACCCAGCCACGTTTCATCTTCAATGCCCTTGCTGATGGAAGGAGGTTTGCACTCAAAATCTCACGATACATGGCCCCATTCATTCTTTCTGTACATGGATCAGTCGTCCTGGTCCCTTTGAGGAGAAACAGCCCCAAAGCATGCTGTTGCCACCCCCATGCTTCACAGTAGGTATGGTGTTCTTTGGATGCAACTCAGCATTCTCTCTCCTCCAAACACGACGAGTTGTGTTTCTACCAAACAGTTCTATTTTGGTTTCATCTGACCATATGACATTCTCCCAATCCTCTTCTGGATCATCCAAATGCTCTCTAGCAGACTTCAGATGGGCCTGGACATGTACTGGCTTAAGCAGGGGGACACGTCTGGCACTGCAGGATCTGAGTCCCTGACGGCGTAGTGTGTTGCTGGTGGTAGCCTTTGTTACGTTGGTCCCAGCTCTCTGCAGGTCATTCACTAGGTCCCCCCGTGTGGTCCTGGGATTTTTGCTCACCGTTCTTGTGATCATTTTGACCCCACGGGGTGAGATCTTGCGTGGAGCCCCAGATCGAGGGAGATTATCAGTGGTCTTGTATGTCTTCCATTTTCTAATTATTGCTCCCGCAGTTGATTTGTTCACACCAAGCTGCTTGCCTATTGCAGATTCAGTCTTCCCAGCCTGGTGCAGGTCTACAACTTTGTTTCTGGTGTCCTTCAACAGCTCTTTAGTCTTTACCATAGTGGAGTTTGGAGTGTGACTGTTTGAGGTTGTGGACAGGTGTCTTTTATACTGATAAGTTCAAACAGGTGCCATTGATACAGGTAATAAGTGCAGGACTGAGGAGCCTCTTAAAGAAGAAGGTACAGGTCTGTGAGAGCCAGAAATCTTGCTTGTTTGTAGGTGACCAAATACTTATTTTCCACCATAATTTGCAAATAAATGCTTTCCAAATCAGCCAATGTGATTGTCTGGATTTTTTTTCTCATTTTGTCTCTCATAGTTGAGGTCTACCTATGATGCCAATTACAGGCCTCTCTCATCTTTTTAAGTGGGAGAACTTGCACAATTGGTGGCTGACTAAATACTTTTTTGCCCCACTATATATATATATATATATATATATATATATATATATATAAATAATAATAATATTAATGGTATATTTTGCAGGTTTTTATATTATTATATACACAATATTTGATCGCATATGAATTTTAGTTGGTACATATATTTTTTCATGTGGTTTATTTTTTTAGTCCTCATGCACACTGGACATTTTTACAGCTGCAGTTTACTGGCTGTAGAAAAAAATGCCAAAAGCCAAAAACTCCCCAGCATGTTATCCTAGGTGTCCATGCACACATAGGCTGTCATCAGTGTTTTTTGGCAGGGGCGTTTTTTGGCTGGAAAAAAGCCCCCAACTAGTGGGTTTCTACAGGAGTTTTTTTTTTTTTTTAGCAAAAAAAACCCTGCTAAAATATGCAAAAAAACGCTAACAAACTCAAGTTTTTAATGTGAATTTACACAGCTAACGTTACCAGCGTTATTAAATGCCCTGTGTGCATGGAGCCTTAAGTGAACAGCGCACTTTTATATGTGTTGTAATTATTCATTCTGGTATTCAAGAAGGTAGTAGCAGCAGTTCAGTTTATATTCATATATTTTCATTTATTTATTTGGTTTTCACCACATGTGGAATTGGGCTTAGTGCAGGATTTTTTTTCACATCATGACATCTACAGCCTCAACACCTGCTTATTAGCTAGCAAAGAGAAAAATACAAAAATATAGCTGCTGCCGAAAGGATGCTAGAGCATGTTGCAAGATGACAAATAACAATGAACATAAAAGACTGCAGCAATAAAGAGTGGTAATCAACAAAGTTTAAAGTCTGAGAGCTTTTTTTTTCTGGCAAGCAACAGGTAAAAACTAAAGAGATGCTAAACTAATGAATATAGATCTACATTTATTTATCTTGTGAGCATTATTTATTCAGCAATTTCTTGGAAATGCTAAGAAAGTTCAGATTATGAATGGCTGTGTTCACATAAAAACTCACTCCAGATGCGTTTCTGCATGAGCATCTTTGATGCTGTAATGGTTGTGAGCATTAAGCAGATGGAAGCTATAGGCGACAGCCATCTTATCAGGTCTCAGACATTTTTTTTTCAAGAGCCCAGTGGTCTTACCCCCTCCCTGCAAACTAAGGAATTCATAGCCTTCACTTTTAACATACTTCAAAAGAGCCTGTTAGCTCAACTCAGGAACAGGACACACCAGCATGCAAGCCTTTGTCAAAGCTGTAAACAGCTAATTGAGGCCCAGCAGGATGCCTGTTTCTACAAACTATAAATAACTCTACAGATTAACACTTCTCTCTGACCTATCACAAAACAATGAAAAAATGTATCACTTATGGCACACATGACGTGTAGGACAATTAATTAAAGCACTAGGAACACATAGCATGCCATAAAACGCTATCCAGACAGCAGACAGGCCTGGGTGACCTCTCTGAGACCTCTACCCAATTTACAACTTCAAAATACACACGTAATTCATAAAATCCAACAGGACACATTAATACTAAGTATATATTTGATTTGAATGGGGAATATCATACCGAACAAATCAAGGTCATACATGAATAAGCTAGCCATACAAGTCTCATTCCTCCTGGAAGGCAAACCCATTTGAAATACGCTGTTTGGTATCCCTGGACACAAAATATAATGCTGAACAATAATCTACCAGATTCCAGAAAACAACCTGCACATATTGAAAGATATTACTATAAACCTGTGTGTAAGGGAGAGTCTGATACAGTCATAAATGTGGTGATCTCCCAGCCACCAAGCTTAAAGCAGGTAATTGGTCAGATGGCCTCTGTCAACACCCCTTTGATATGACAGAAAAGGGAAATGACCCTCTGACAGCTCTCGTTTTAACATCAACCAAGGAACATCTAACCGGACTTTAGAGAGCCACTGCAATGTTATTACCTGATCAATTGGACTCTGCAGGACTTGCAAGTATTCTTCATTTCCAACTCCTTTTTAATTCTCTGTTGCTGTATTGTATTTCTCTGTAACACCCTTCTTTCTGTAAATATTTTATTTGCACCATTTTGACCTTTTCATTATTAAACCCTATTTTGAAAAGTGTTAAAAATGTCTCCAAGGCTTTTAATGCAAACTAAGGAATCCCTGTCTCTTGAAGAGTGCTACTGTATATGACAAATCTCTGAACATTCTTGTCTGTGGTGACAGTGTGTGTACATATGTTTATTGTTCACATATTTTCTTGCGAATATTGTGAAGGATGGGTCCAAAGCTATCTGGTGATAGTTCGGAGTATAAAGGATTGATTGCTTAGGTAACTTAACCCAGTCTGTTGGCACTTGTGATTGTGGCCCTGCAAGCTGGAAAAACTTTGTGCAGGGTGCAGCTGAGAATGGCATTGTTATGAAAGTACACATGCTGTGAGATTAGCTGGTCCTCTGTCATTAGTTGGTGAGAAGGGCGGGGGTCGGGCACTGCGTTAGTCACAAATGCGTTCCAGTGCGTTTTCCCCTCATTTTCTTTTATTGCGTATAAATGCGCATCGACCATTGGGCAGCTCATTCACATTATGCATGACAAATACCCAAAGTAGCTCAAGAATCTTTTTGGTCGTAGAGCGTTGTGTTTTTTTTCAGTGAATGTTTTGGCACAAATGTAGTAAGTATTGTTGCATGACAAATACGAGACAAAACATGTGACTGCTAACCGCAATTGGGGTGTCATTAACACCTTCCCACCTGGCCTATAGCAGATTGATGGCCGGGTGGGACGTTCCTCCTTCTGAGTGGGTGTCATATGACATCCTCTCAGAAGGCGCCACTCACAAAGCTGTGGGGCCGACCAGCAGTGCGATCTGTCCACAGGACACAGCCAATGACTTATCACTACACCGGCCCACTGCCAGTGTCATGGGATCGCTGTGGCCAATCACAGCAGATCATATGACAGTTATAAACAATAGATGGCTTCCTTTAATGCCATCCATTGTATACAATTGTGTTATTGGTTACAGCGATCACATGGTACAGATGGCCAATCACAGCCCATCTGTACCATGTGATTAGCTTTGGCCAATCCCAGCTAATCACAACAAAAGACACTGAATGAATAAAAAATAAATAAATCCTGATCACTTCCCCAGAGTAGTACAGTGTTACTATGGTAACAGTGTATTGCTCTGGTCGTTGCTCTGTGTTAAAACAAATCGTAAAAAAATAGAAAAGAAATGTAAAGTAAAAATTTTGTTAATTAAAATTTTTTCTTTTCCATAATGTCATTAGTCTGTGTCCCCGATTAGTGACAAAAAAAAAAATGTAAAATGTGAATTTTTTTTAAGGTCTTTATTTTCAAATTGTGACAAAAAAAAAAAAAAAAAAGTTAAAAAACTCGCAATGCCTCTTACTAAAAATACCTTGGACTACCTTTTTTTCCCAAAAAGGGGACATTTGGGAGATATTTGCACTATCCTCGCGTTTTGGGGCCTCAAGAAATGAAATAGGCATTCAGAACATCAGGATTGATAAATTTTCAGATATATACAGTGAAGGAAATAAGTATTTGATCCCCTGCTGATTTTGAATGTTTGCCCCTCACAAAGAAATGATCAGTCTAAAAATCGAGTGGTAGGTGTATTGTAACACAGAGACAGAATAGCAGCAACAAAAATTCAAAAGAAATGCATGTCTAACAATTTATGCACTGATACACCCTAAATACACGCCGCCAAATTTAACACACCTGCTCCCCATTCACACCTGAGACCTTGTAACACTAACGAGTCACATGAGGCCGGAAACGGAAAATGGCTAATTGGGTCCAATTTGGACATTTTCACTTAGGGGTGAACTCACTTTTGTTGCCAGCAGTTTAGACATTAATGGCTGTGTGTTGAGTTATTTTGAGGGGACAGCAAATTTATATATGTTATACAAGCTGTACACTCACTACGTCACATTGTAGCAAAGTGTCATTTCTTCAGTGTTGTCACATGAAAAGATAGAATCAAATATTTACAAAAATGTGAGGGGTGGACTTCTGTGAGATACTGTACATTCATATATAATATATTCCTGCCATGATGTAATGGACTGTATTCTATTATTTAGTTTCCAAGCATGCACTGTCTGGGTCACTTGATTTTTTACAGACGAATACTGTATGTACGGCTTTAACGAAAATCGCTCTTTTATCTTACAAGCAAAAGTTTGTCCCTTCGGATAATTTTTGCATAAGGCTACGTTCACACTAGCCTTGTGTGCAGGCGGCAGAGAGGCGTTTGGGAAGCGTTTTTACCGCTTCCCAAACGCCTCTGCCAATTCTGCACATTACAGCACATGGTGCTGTTCTAACGGGAGCGTTTGCGTCGCGGCAAAACGGACGCCTCTGGACGAGTCAGGAGGCTTTGAAGCCTCCTATTCTCGTCTATGGTGCCGCTCCGCAAACGCCCGGCCGGCGTTTGCGGTGCGGTTGCGACGCGGTTGCGGGGCGTTTGCGGAGCGGTAACACCACTCAAACTGCATTATAGGGGCTTGTGGGGCGTTATTAACGCTCGGCAAACGCCTAGCAACCGCCGCTAAACCGCGCATGCGGCGTTTGCGGAGCGTTTGCCGAGCGTTAAAAACCGCTCCGCAAGCGCCGGACCAACGCTTGCCAAACGCTATAGGGGCGTTTGGCAAGCGTTGGCAAAACAGCCTAGTGTGAACGAGCCCTAAGAGCTGTGAAAATGTTGAATAGACTCCCTCAAGGTTCTAGCCAGCTCAGTGGATTGCTTCAAAAAAGGCCTGGATTATTTCCTAGATACATAGAATATAACTGGATACTAAAATTTATAGGTAAAGTTGATCCAGGGAATATCCGATTGCCTCTCGGGAGATTAGGAAGGAATTTTTTCCCCTGCAGGAGCAAATTGGATCATGCTTTGCTGGATTTTTTTTCCTTCCTCTGGATCAACTGTGTGTATAGGATTATAACTTTTATTTTTTTTTTTTTTTAATGGTTGAACTGGATGGACTTGTCTTTTTTCAGCCAGACTAACTATGTAACTATAAACTGTTGTGATGGACTCTTGAAAGCTGTGCACGAACGATCAGAGACAATCGCTCCAAAAACTTTTTTTTTTTGTCCCAATTTCTCATTGCATGTACTAGGCTTTACAAATCTGCTCTGAAGAAGCACCAGCCTTTTCCAACCATGAAGAGTTCAAAGTACTAGTAGAGTGTGCTCTGCGCAGGTGGAATTGTTGCGTCTTGTAAGGCTTTTTGGATAGGGAAGAGTTTAATTAATATTTCTATAATATATTTTAAGCATTTTCTACCTTGTTTGTGCTGTAGAATAAGAAAAACAGATTGTTAGACTTCTTCAAAAGTTTAGAGAAATATGACTACTGTCATTCAAGCAGTGGAGAGCTGCTTCCTTTTCTTTAGCTGTATTCATGCAGAAACATGGTATGACAGAATGATTCTCTCTAGGTGTACTAATAAATATGGCTCTGTGATGGACACAGCTTGTATCTTGCCGACTCCTTTCAGAAACCACGGCTATTAATAGTACTCTTACCAAGGTCAAGACTATCTGAGCAATCTTCTATAGGCTCAAAGGAAGATTTGAGAAACTCCTTTAGTACAGATTTCAATTCTGAAATGCTTTGA
Source organism: Staurois parvus (assembly GCF_062004578.1). Lineage (NCBI taxonomy): Eukaryota > Metazoa > Chordata > Amphibia > Anura > Ranidae > Staurois > Staurois parvus. The sequence goes on along the minus strand of NW_028317936.1, from coordinate 217,002 downwards.
CCGATCGTAGATGGCTTCTCATTAATGCTTACGAAAAATAAACCTTTATGACAGGATCTTCTTTCTGCTAAATGTATCTCAAGGCATTTCCTTGACAGTGAATAAACATGGACTTTAAGGGTACTATAGGCTATTTACTTATCTGCCCAAATTTCAGCACAGAAGCTAATGGCAGGGAGTTTCAGATCTGTTTTTTGCTGTTGTTTTTTTGTAAGCCATAATAAATAAGTTTTCCAGACTTTGCTATAAATGGTGAAATTTTTACTGCTGTCTAGTCAAGTAAGGACCAGTTTGTCTCAGAGGCCTTCACGTTTCATCCATTCTCATCCAGAAGTCACACTACGAGTTTCAGGGCCTGTACTTGTGGATGCGATACTGACCCTCCGTGTATCAGATAGTCCTTGAATGGGAGAAACTACTGCAGAACTTTTCAGGGCCTCATAAAGCAGCAAATTATATCCTCTTTGGCTTAAAAAAAAAAAAAGACAATGAGAATTACTTTGGCATTGTCTAAGATTATCTTCCAATTAACCCTAGAGAATAGCTGAAAAGGTGAGAAGGCATACATCAAGTTGAAAATCCAAAGATGTGTGAATGCCTCCAGCTCCAGACTGCCATCATTCTCCTTTAAAGAGGAAATCTCAGAATTGTGTTGTTCTGTCTTGAAGGAAACAGATCCACCTTGGGAACACCCCATGTGGTTGTGATAATCTCAAAGGTTTGTTGGTCTAACAGCAACCTAGAGTGCCTCAAATCTTTCTCTCTGAGAAAATCTGCATTAAATGTCAATGTCTTTTTAAAGGCAGACAGTTAACAGTGAAAGAAGATTTTTCTTCTGCCCACAGAAGTATTTACTCTACACCTGTCCCCAATCAATAAGATCTTATGCTATACAACACCTCCAATGCCACTGTTATTCTTTAATCATTTGCTGGCAATTGAGGGGCAGGTATGCTGCTGTAGCTGCCACTAGATTCATCGTGTTGTTCACAATATGCTCTCACCATTGGTGACCAGTGAAGATATTTCTGTCCATGTTGAAGGTCAGTAGCTGGTTCCTTAGGTCTCTCTCAATGTTTGAGCCACATTTTCTTTGAAGCTGCTCAAGTAAGACTGGGATGCCATTAAAGTTCATGTGCGTCTAAAGGCAGGCGTCTCAATACTTTTGGCAATATAGTGTATATGGAATCTTGCTTACAGAAGGAAGATTTAAAAAGGCATCCTCCTTTGCTCCTGCCTTTTTTGAGGGACCAACAGTCCAACTTGTCCGTTCTACTTTTTTGTATCCTTTTTTGGCTGGATTACAAAAACTCTTCTTGATTTTTCGGGGCTGAAAAATCCTTTTTTGCCTGTGGATCTGCTAAAGTGGTTGTAAAGGCTGAAGGTATTGTACTATAATGCATTCTATGTCCTAAAGGTAAACAACCTTCCAAATGCAGCTACTCCCCAGCCACCCTTATAGTTACCTGAGCCCCATCTCGATCCAGCGATGTGCATGAGAGCAGCGGCTTTCCCGGGTCTCCCTCTCTTAATTAGCTCACACAGCATCAGGAGCCATTGACTTTTGCTGCAATCTAGTAGAGCCAATGAAGAGAGAGCAGCGGGCGAGGCCAAGCTGTGCTCTATGTGTGAATGAATAATGTCCATTCACAGGAGCACAGCTTGGGAGCGAGCCTGCTAGAGTACCACCATAGAAAGAGGCTTGCTTTTGGGGGCACTTGGCAGGGGGGAGGAGCCATTGGCTCCTGCTGCTGTCAATCACAGCCAGTGAGCCAATGAAGAGAGAGCGGGGGGCAGGGGCAAGCAGTGCGTTGCATGTGAATGGACAATGTCTATTCACAGGAGCACAGCTCAGGAGCCCACATAGCAAGAGGCTTGCTAGTGGGGGCACTCAGAAGGAGGAGGCGCTGTGTACAAAACCATTGCACAGAGCATAGAAGTATAACATTTTGTTATTTTTAAACAAATGACAACCTTTAGACTCCATGCACACTAGCATTTT
>NW_028317935.1:4270000-4279592 GCF_062004578.1 Staurois parvus | reverse complement strand
CATCCTTCCTTCCTTTCCTTCTTTCCTTCCTTTTTTCCTTCTTTCCTTAATTCCTTCCTTCCTTTCTTCCTTCCTTCCTTCCTTCCATCCTTCCTTTCTTTATTCCTTACTTCTTTACTTACTTGTCAGCTTCCCTTCACTCCATTCCTTTCCATTCCTTGATTCCCTTCCTTCCTTTCTTCCTTTTTTTCCTTCTTTCCTTTCTTTCTTCCTTCCTTCCTTCCTTTCCTTCTTTCTTTCCTTTTTTCCTACCTTCCTTCCTTCCTTTCTCCCCTCCCTCATTCCTTCCTTCCTTCCTCACCTCCCTCATTTCTTCCTTCCATCCATCCTTCCTTCCTTCCTTCACTACCTACTTGCCAGGTTTCCTTCACTCCCCTCCTTTCTCTTTCTTCTTTCCTTCCTTCCTTTTTTCCTTCCTTCCTTCGTTCCTTCCTTCCCTCCTTCCTTTATTCCTTCCTTCCTTCCTTTTATCCTTCTTTCCTTCCTTCCTACCTTCCTTCTTTTCCTTCTTTCTTTCCTTCCTTCCTTCCTTCTTTCTTTCCTTCCTTCTTTCCTTCTTTCCTTCCTTCCTTTCTTCCTTCCTTCCATCCTTTCCTTCTTTCCTTTCCTACCTGCTTGCCAGGTTTCCTTTACCTTCCCTCCTTTCCCTTCCTTTCTTCCTTCCTTTCTTATGCACCTTTCTTAGCACCTTATGTGTATGATCTCCACCTCTTTCTTGGAAGACCTTTGTGTCTTCCCACACTTTCGAATCATGAAGCGCATGGTGATGGGGTCCATCAATGATTGATAGATGAAGATGCTGTATCAATCACAGATCATGAGCGTGCTTTAGAAGAGCAGAACATGCATCGCAATTATAGTTGGGAGTACATCCCTTGTTCTGGTCTCGCCGTGCTGGAGAAGAAATTCCACTCTGAGCAGAGTACGAAAACAGCAGAATCTCAAACACAGCAAATCACAGCACAGCCGAAGCGGTTAGTTTTTCAAAGCGGGAAAGAAAATGCTGAAAAATAAAATAAAGCAGATAGTGCAGGAAATGAGGTAAACTGCCTTTGGCAGAGGAGATTGTAATGTATTTAAGAAAAGGAAAGATGATATTGAAACTTTCAAGCTTGACACTTCCAGCGTTGTTTAGAGATCATGACATGGTTCATTTGGAATTGACTTACTTGCTGTGCCAATGATTGCAGATTGGATTTATTATGATTGAACCAGTGAGCAACGAACACTGCTGTTCTGGGAGCATGGGTTAAAATATTTGTATTAATATTTCTTTCGGTTCTAAAATTTGCAAACTGCAGTTATTTTGGGTGGGGACAAGATAGAAGATCAGTTACTTGCACTACCTTATAATTCTGATGCAAAACAGGAATCTGAAGTTACGCAGTGTGGAGTATGTCATTTATGATGAAGCAGACAAACGTTTGCTGAGAAGATGCATGAGATGCTAGCCCGCATTCAAGAAAATAGCCTATCCTTGGTTTTCACAGCCACTCTTTCCTAGATGCTGCTAGAATGTGAACGTGTACGTCTTACTGAACCTGTGCTAATCCGTATAGATATTAATACAAAACTAAGTGAATCAGTTAAATCTGGCATGTTTTCATGCGAGGGAAGAAAAAAAAACTGCTTTGCTTCTACATCTATTGCGCGGCATTGTGAAGCGTTCTGATTTGTTGTCATTTTTGTTTCCACCAAATATCGTGCTGAAAGTGATGCTAGATATGGTAGCTCATGCTGAAACACCTTATGTGTATGATCTCCACCTCTTTCTAGGACGACCCTTGTGTCTTCCCACGCTTTGGAATCAAGAAGCGCATGGTGATTTAGAACGAGTCCCACAAAGATTGATAGTTGAAGATTCTCCATCCATAACAGATCATGAGCGTGCTTTAGAAAAGCAGAACATGAATCGCAATTATAGTTGGGAGTACATCCCTTGTTCTGGTCTCGCCATGCTGGAGAAGAAATTCCACTGTGAGCAGAATTTGAAAACAGCAGAATCTCAAACAAAGAAAATCAAAGCACAGCCGAAGCGGTTTTTTTTTCAAAGCTGGAAAGAAAATGCTAAAAAAAAAAGCAGATAGTGCAGAAAATTAGGTAAACTGACTTTTGCAGATGAGATTGTAATGGATTTAAGTGAATTTGCATACTTGCTGTGCCAATGATTGCAGTTTGGATTTATTATGATTGAACCAGTGAGCAACGAACACTGGTGTTCTGGGAGCATGAGTTAAAATATTTGAATTAATATTACTTTCGGTTGGAAAATTTGCAAACTGCAGTTATTTTTGGTAGGGACAAGATAGAAGATAGGTTACTTGCACTACCTTATAATTCTGATGCACAACAGGAATCTGAAGTTACGCAGTGTGGAGTATGTCGTTTATGATGAAGCAGACAAACGTTTGCTGAGCAGATGCATGACATCCTAGTCCGCATTCAAGAAAATTGCCTACCCTTGGTTTTCCCAGCCAATCTTTAGTAGATGCTGCTAGAATGTGAACGTGCACGTCTTACTGAACCTGTGCTATTCCGTATAGATATTAATACAAAGATAAGTGAATTAGTTAAATCTGGCATTTTTTCATGCGAGGGAGGAAAAAAAAACTGCTTTGATTCTACATCTATTGCGCGGCATTGTGAAGCCTTCTGATTTGTTGTCATTTTTGTGTCCACCAAACACCGTGCTGAAAGGGATGCAAGATATGGTAGCTCGTGCTGAAACACCTTATGTGTATGATCTCCACCTCTTTCTAAGAAGACCCTAGTGTCTTCCCACACTTTGGAATCAGGAAGCTCATGGTGATTTAGGACGAGTCCCACAAAGATTGATAGATGAAGATTCTCTATCGATCACAGATCATGAGCGTGCTTTAGAAGAGCAGAACATGAATCTCAATTATGGGAGTACATCCCTTGTTCTGGTCTCGCCATGCTGGAGAAGAAATTCCACACTGAGCAGAGTACGTAAACAGCAAAATCTCAAACACAGAAAATCACAGCACAGACGTAGCGGTTTGTATTTCAAAGCGGGAAAGAAAATGCTGAAAAATAAAATAAAGCAGATAGTGCAGGAAATGAGGTAAACTGACAAGAAAATAGCCTACCCTTGGTTTTTTCAGACAATCTTTAGTAGATGCTGTTAGAATGTGAACGTGCACGTCTTACTGAACCTGTGCTAATCCGTATAGATATTAATACAAAGCTAAGTCCTTCTTTTCTTCCTTCCTTTCTTCCTTCCTTCCTTCATTTCTTCCTTCCTTTCTCTCCTCCCTCATTCCTTTTTCCTTCCTTCCTCCCCTCTTTCCATCCTTCCTTCTTTCCTTTCTTTATTCCTTCCTTTCTCCCCTCCCTCATTCCTTCCTTCCTAACTTCCCTCATTCCTTCCTTCCTTCCATCCTTCCACCTCTTTCTAGGAAGACAGTTGTGTCTTCACACACTTTGGAATCAAGAACCGCATGGTGATTTAGGACGAGTACCACAAAGATTGATAGATGAAGATGCTCTACCGATCACAGATCATGAGCGTGCTTTAGAACAGTAGAATCTGCATCGCATAAAGGAGAGAGTAATGGATTTAAGAAAGGAAGATAAATGATCTTGACACTTTCAAGCTTGACACTTGCAGTGCTGTTTAAAGAATATGACATGGCTGATTTGGAATTGACTTTATTTGCTGTGCCAATGATTTCAGATTGGATTTATTATGATTGAACAACGAACACTGGTGTTAAAATATTTGAATTGATCTACTGAAAGCTTTCGGTTGGAAATTTCACTGGTTTGCAGACTGCCCTAAATTTGGTTGGGGACAAGACCGATGATCACTACACTAAAGATCACTACATTAAAAAGTTTCTTCCTTTCCTTCACTTCCATGTCGTTCCTCTCTTACCTCTCTTCTTTCCTTCCTTCCCCCCTCTACATCAACATTTCCTTCTACTCTTTCTTCATCCCTACCTTCCTTTCCATCTTTACCCTTCTATCCTTTTTTTCGCTCCCTCATTCCTTACTTTATTTCCTCCTCTCCTTTCCTTCCTTCCTTCCTTTCCTTCTTTCCTTTTTTTCCTTCCTTCCTTCCTTCCTTCCTTCCTTCCTTCCTTCCTTCCTTCCTTCTTTTTCCTTCCTTCCTTCCTTCTTTTTCCTTCTGTCCTTCCTTTTTTCCTTTCTTCCTTCCTCCCTTCCTTCCTTCCTTCCTTACTTACTTGACAGTTTCCCTTCACTCGCCTCCTTTATTCCCTTCCTTTGCTTTTTCCTACTCCTTTCCTTCTTTCCTTCCTTCCTTTCCTTCTTTCCTTCCTTCCTTCCTTCCTTCCTTCCTTTTTCCTTCTTTCCTTCCTTCCTTCCATCCTTTCTTCCTTCCTTTCTTCCTTTTTTCCTTCCTTCCTTGCTTCCTTCCTTCCCTCCCTTCCTGTCTAACTTCCTTCCTTCCCTCCCATCCTTTTAACCCTCCTTCCTTCCTTCCTTCCTTCCTTCCTGCTTTCCTTCCTTCCTTCCTTCCTTCCTTCCTTCCTTTCTCACCTCCCTCATTCCTTCCTTCCATCCTTCCTTCCTTCCTTCACTACCTACATGCCAGGTTTCCTTCACTCCCATCATTTTCCTTCCTTCCTTCCGTCCTTCTTTCCTTCCTTTTTTACATCCTTTCTTCCTTTTTTCCTTCCTTCCTTCCTCCTTTCCTTCCTTCCTTACTTACTTGCCAGCTTCCCTTCACTCCCCTCCTTTCCATTCCTTTATTTTCTTCTTTCCTTCCTTTCTTCCTTCCTTTCTTCCTTTTTTTCCTTCTGTCCTTCCTTCCTTCCTTCCTTCCTTCCTTCCTTCCTTCCTTTATTCCTTCCTTCCTTTCTTTATTCCTTACTTCTTTACTTACTTGCCAGCTTCCCTTCACTCCCCTCCTTTCCATTCCTATATTCCCTTCCTTCCTTTCCTTCTATCCCTTTTTCCTTCCTTCCTTCCTTACTCCCTTCCTTTATTCCTTCCTTTTTTCATTCCTTCCTTTTTTCCTTCCTTCCTTCCTTCCTTCCTTCCTTCTTTCCTTCCTTTCTCTCTTCCTTCCTTCCTTTTTTCCTACTTTCCTTTTTTTCTTTCTTTCTTTTTTTCTTTCTTTTCTTTCTTTCTTTCTTTCTTTCTTTCTTTCTTTCTTTCTTTCTTTCTTTCTTTCTTTCTTTCTTTCTTTCTTTCTTTCTTCCTTCCTTCCGTTCCTTCTTTCCTTGCTTTTTTCTTTCTTTCCTTCCTTCCTTCATTCCTTTCTTCCTTCCTTCCTTTGTTCCTTCCTTCCTTTTTTCCTTCCTTCCTTCCTTTGTTCATTCTTTAATTCTTTACTTACTTGCCAGCTTCACTTCACTCCCCTACTTTACATTCCTTTATTCTCTTCCTTCCTTCCTTTTTTCCTTTCTTCCTTTCCTTCTTTCCTTCCTTCCTTCCTTTTTTCCTTCTTTCCTTCCTTTCTTTCATTCTTCCTTCCTTCCTTGTTTTTTTCCTTCCTTTCCTTCCTTTTTTCCTTCTTTCTTTCCTTCCTTCTTTCCTTCCTGCCTTCCTTTCCTTCTTTCCTTCCTTCCTTCCTTCCTTCCTTTTTTCCTTCTTTCCTTCCTTCCTTAATTCCTTTCCTTCTTTCCTTCCTTCCTTCCTTCCATCCTTCCATTATTCCTTCCTTTCTTTATTCCTTACTTCTTTACTTAATTGCCAGCTTCCCTTCACTCCCCTCCTTTCCATAACGTTATTCCCTTCCTCCCATCTATCCTTCCTTCCTTCCTTCCTTCCTTCTTTCCATCCTTCCTTCCTTCGCTACCTACTTGCCTGGTTTCCTTCACTTGCCTCCTTTCCCTTCCTTCCTTCCTTTCTTATTTCCTTCCTTCCTTTCATCCTTCCTTCCTTTCCTTCTTTTCTTCCTTCCTTCCTTTTTTCCTTTATACCTTCCTTCCTTCCTTTCTTCCTTTTTTCCTTTCTTCCATCCTTCCTTCCTTCCTTCCTTTCTTTATTCTTTCCTTCTTTACTTACTTCCAGCTTCCCTTCATTCCCCTCTATTCCATTCCTTTCCTTCCTTCCTTCCTTTTTTCCTTCCTTCCTTCCTTCTTTCCTTCCTTTTTTCCTTCCTTCCTTGCTTCCTTCATTCCTGACTTCCTTCCGTTCCTTCCTGTCTGTTTTCCTTATTCCTTCTTTGCCTCCCTTCCTTTTTCCCCTCCTTCTTTCCGTCCTTCCTTCCTTCATTCCTTCCTTCCTATCTTCCTTCTGTCCTTCCTTCCTTCCTTCCTTTTTTCCTTCCTCCCTTCCTCCCTTCCTTCCTTCCTTCCTTCCTTCCTTCCTTCCTTCCTTTCCTTCGTTCCTTCCTTCCTTCCATCATTCCTTCTTTCCTTTCTTTATTCCTTACTTCTTTACTTACTTGCCAGCTTCCCTTCACTCCCCTCCTTTCCATAACTTTATTCCCTTCCTTCCTTCCTTCCTTCTTTTGCTACCTACTTGCCTGGTTTCCATCACTCCCCTCCTTTCCCTTCCATCTTTCCTTCCTTTCTTCCTTCCTTCCTTACTTCCTTCCCTCCCTTCCTGTCTTTTTTCCTTATTCCTTCTTTGCCTCCCTTCCTTTTTCCCCTCCTTCTTTCCTTCCTTCCTTCCTTCCTATCTTCCTTCTTTCCTTCCTGCCTTCCTTCCTTCCTTCCTTCCTTCCTTCCTTCTTTTTTCCTTCCTTCCTTCCTTCCTTCCTTCCTTCCTTCCTTCCTTCCTTCCTTCCTTTCTTTCCTTCTTTCCTTCCTTCCATCATTCCTTCATTCCTTTCTTTATTCCTTACTTCTTTACTTACTTGCCAGCTTCCCTTCACTCCCCTCCTTTCCATAACTTTATTCCCTTCCTTCCTTCCTTCCTTCCTTCCTTCTTTTGCTACCTATTTGCATGGTTTTCATCACTTCCCTCCTTTCCCTTCCTTTTTCCTTCCTTTCTTCCTTCCTTCCTTCCTTCCTTCCTTCCTTCCATTCATTCTGTCTTTTCTTTCTGTATTTCTTTCTTCCTTCCTTCCTTCCTTCCTTCCTTCCTTCCTTCCTTCCTTCCTTCCTTCCATCCTTCCTTCCTTCCTTCCTTTTCTACTTCCTTCCTTTTTTCCTTCTTTGCTACCTTCCTTCCTTTCCTTCTTTTCTTCCTTCCTTCCATCCTTCCTTCCTTACTTCCAGCTTCCCTGCACTCCCCTCCTTTCCATTCCTTTCCTTCCTTCCTTCCTTCCTTCCTTCCTTCCTTCCTTCCATTCTCCCCTCCCTCATTCCGTCCTTCCTCACCTCCCTCATTCCTTCCTTCCATCCTTCCTTCCTTCACTACCTACATGCCAGGTTTCCTTCACTCCCATCATTTTCCTTCCTTCCTTCCGTCCTTCTTTTCTTCCTTTTTTACTTCCTTTCTTCCTTTTTTCCTTCCTTCCTTCCTTCCTCCTTTCCTTCCTTCCTTACTTACTTGCCAGCTTCCCTACACTCCCCTCCTTTCCATTCCTTTATTTTCTTCCTTCCTTCCTTTCTTCCTTCCTTTCTTCCTTTTTTCCTTCTTTCCTTCCTTCCTTCCTTCCTTCCTTCCTTCCTTCCTTCCTTTCTTTATTCCTTACTTCTTTACTTACTTGCCAGCTTCCCATCACTCCCCTCCTTTCCATTCCTTTATTCCCTTCCTTCCTTCTTTCCCTTTTTCCTTCCTTCCTTCCTTCCTTCCTTACTCCCTTCCTTCCTTCCTTCCTTTATTCCTTCCGTCCTTTTTTTTCTTCCTTCCTTCCTTCCTTCCTTCCTTCTTTCCTTCCTTCCTTTTTTCCTTCTTTCCTTCCTTCCTTCCTTCCTTCATTCCTTTCTTCCTTCCTTCCTTTGTTCCTTCCTTCCTTTTTTCCTTCCTTCCTTCCTTTCTTCATTCCTTAATTCTTTACTTACTTGCCAGCTTCACTTCACTCCCCTACTTTACATTCCTTTATTCCTTCCTTTTCTCCTTTCTTCCGTTCCTTCTTTCCTTCCTTTTTTCCTTCTTTCCTTCCTTCCTTCCTTTCTTTCATTCTTCCTTCCTTCCTTGTTTTTTTCCTTCCTTCCTTTCCTTCTTTCCTTCCTTTTTTCCTTCTTTCCTTCCTTCCTTCTTTCCTTCCTGCCTTCCTTTCCTTCTTTCTTTCCTTCCTTCCTTCCTTTTTTCCTTTATACCTTCCTTCCTTTCTTTCTTCCTTTTTTCCTTTCTTCCATCTTTCCTTCCTTCCTTTCTTTATTCTTTCCTTCTTTACTTACTTCCAGCTTCCCTTCATTCCCCTCCTTTCCATTCCTTTCCTTCCTTCCTTCCTTCCTTTTTTCCTTACTTCCTTCCCTCCCTTCCTGTCTGTTTTCCTTATTCCTTCTTTGCCTCCCTTCCTTTTTCCCCTCCTTCTTTCCTTCCTTCCTTCCTTCCTATCTTCCTTCCTTTTTTCCTTCCTCCCTTCCTTCCTTCCTTCCTTCCTTCCTTCCTTCCTTCCTTCCTTCCTTTCCTTCTTTCCTTCCTTCCTTCCATCATTCCTTCTTTCCTTTCTTTATTCCTTACTTCTTTACTTACTTGCCAGCTTCCCTTCACTCCCCTCCTTTCCATAACTTTATTCCCTTCCTTCCTTCCTTCCTTCCTTTTTTTCTTTCTTCCTTTCCTTCTTTCCTTCCTTCCTTCCTTCCTTTTTTCCTTCTTTCCTTCCTTCCTTCCTTCCTTTCTTTCATTGTTCCTTCCTTCCTTGTTTTTTTCCTTCCTTCCTTTCCTTCTTTCCTTCTTTCCTTCCTTCCTTCTTTCCTTCCTGCCTTCCTTTCCTTCTTTCCTTCCTTCCTTCCTTTTTTCCTTCTTTCCTTCCTTCTTTAATTCCTTTCCTTCTTTCCTTCCTTCCTTCCTTCCTTCCTTCCTTCCTTCCATTCTTCCATTATTCCTTCCTTTCTTTATTACTTACTTCTTTACTTAATTGCAAGCTTCCCTTCACTCCCCTCCTTTCCATAACTTTATTCCATTCCTTCCATCTATCCTTCCTTGCTTCCTTCCTTCCATCCTTCCTTCCTTCGCTACCTACTTGCCTGGTTTCCTTCACTTGCCTCCTTTCCCTTCCTGCCTTCCTTTCCTTCTTTCCGTCCTTCCTTCCTTCCTTACTTCCTTCCTTTTTTCTTTCTTTCCTTCCTTCCTTAATTCCTTTTCTTCTTTCCTTCCTTCCTTCCATCCTTCCAATATTCCTTCCTTTCTTTATTCCTTCTTTACTTAATTGCCAGCTTCCCTTCACTCCCCTCCTTTCCATAACTTTATTCCCTTCCTTCCATCTATCCTTCCTTCCTTCCATCCTTCCTTCCTTCGCTACCTACTTGCCTGGTTTCCTTCACTTGCCTCCTTTCCCTTCCTTCCTTCCTTTCTTTTTTCCTTCCTTCCTTTCATCCTTCCTTCCATTCCTTCTTTTCTTCCTTCCTTCCTTTTTTCCATTATACCTTCCTTCCTTCCTTTCTTCCTTTTTTCCTTTCTTCCATCCTTCCATCCTTCCTTCCTTCCTTCCTTCCTTCCTTCCTTTCTTTATTCTTTCCTTCTTTACTTACTTCCAGCTTCCCTTCACTCCCCTCCTTTCCATTCCTTTCCTTCCTTCCTTCCTTCCTTTTTTCCTTCCTTC